>NC_074676.1:60205068-60402568 GCF_029448725.1 Salvelinus fontinalis
CGGAAAAGTGGTGCGTGCATATGTTTTCACCCCCTTTGCTATGAACCCCTAAATACGATCTGGTGCAACTAATTACCTTCAGAAGTCACATAATTAGTTAAGTAAAGTCCAACTGTGTGCAATTTGTCACATGATCTCAGTTTTTATACACCTGTTCACATGATATCAGTTTTTATACACCTGTCCTGAAAGGCCCCAGAGTTTGCAACACCGCTAAGCAAGGGGCACCACCAAGCAAGCGGCACCAGAAAGACCAAGGCGCTCTCCAAACAGGTCAGGGACAAAGTTGTGGAGAAGGACATTTCAGGGTTGAGTTATAAAAAAATATCAGAAACTTTGAACATCACACAGAGCAGCATTAAATCCATTATTAAAAAATTGAAAGAATATGGCACCAAAACAAACCTGCCAAGAGAGGGCCGCCCACCAAAACTCACGGACCAGGAAAGGAAGACATTAATCAGAGAGGTAACAAAGAGACCAAAGATAACCCTGAAGGAGCTGCAAAGCTCCACAGCGGAGATTGGAGTATCTGTCATTAGGACCACTTTAAGCCATACACTCCACAGAGCTGGGCTTTACGGAAGAGTGGCCAGAAAAAAAGCCATTGCTTGAAGAAGAAAATAAGCAAACACATTTGGTGTTTGCCAAAAGGCATGTGGAAGACTCCCCAAACATATGGAAGAAGGTACTCTGGTCAGATGAGACTAAAATGTAGCTTTTAGGCCATCAAGGAAAACGCTATGTCTGGCGCAAACCCAACACCTCTCATCACCCCGAGAACCCCATCCCCACAGTGAAGCATGGTGGTGGCAGCATCATGCTGTGGGGATGTTTTTCATCGGCAGGGACTGGGAAACTGGTCAGAATTAAAGGAATGATGGATGGCTCTAAATACAAGGACATTTTGAGGGACATTTCAGTCTTCCAGAGATTTGAGACTGGGACGGAGGTTCACCTTCTAGCAGGACAATGACCCTAAGCATACTGCTAAAGCAACACTCGAGTGGTTTAAGGGGAAACATTTAAATGTCTTGGAATGGCCTAGTCAAGCCCAGACCTTAATCCAATTGAGAATCTGTGGTATGACTTAAAGATTACTGTACACCAGCGGAACCCATCCAACTTGAAGGAGCTGGAGCAGTTTTGCCTTGAAGAATGGGTAAAAATCCCAGTGGCTAGATGTGCCAAGCTTATGGAGACATACTCCAAGGGACTTGCAGCTGTAATTGTTGTAAAAGGTGGCTTTACAAAGTATTGACTTTGGAGGGTGAATAGTTATGAGCGCTCACGTTTTCAGTTTCTTTGTCATTTCTTGTTCGTTTCACAATAGAACATATTTTGCATCTTCAAAGTGGTAGACATGTTGTGTAAATCAAATGATACAAACCCCCAAAAAGTATATTTTAATTCCAGGTTGTAAGGCAACAAAATAGGAAAAATGCAAAAGGGGGTGAATACTTTCCCAAGCCACTGTAGGTGGGTGTTGGTTTTCTGGTTAGGGTTAGGTGGGTGTTGGTTTGCTGGTTAGGTGTGTAGGTGGGTGTTGGTTTTCTGGTTAGGGTTAGGTGTTTAGGTGGGTGTTGGTTTTCTGGTTAGGGTTAGGTGTGTAGGTGGGTGTTGGTTTTCTAGTTAGGGTTAGGTGGGTGTTGGTTTTCTAGTTAGGGTTAGGTGTGTAGGTGGGTGTTGGTTTTCTGGTTAGGGTTAGGTGTGTAGGTGGGTGTTGGTTTTCTGGTTAGGGTTAGGTGTGTAGGTGGGTGTTGGTTTTCTGGTTAGGGTTAGGTGTGTAGGTGGGTGTTGGTTTTCTGGTTAGGGTTAGGTGGGTGTTGGTTTTCTGGTTAGGTGTGTAGGTGGGTGTTGGTTTTCTGGTTAGGGTTAGGTGGGTGTTGGTTTGCTGGTTAGGTGTGTAGGTGGGTGTTGGTTTTCTGGTTAGGGTTAGGTGTTTAGGTGGGTGTTGGTTTTCTGGTTAGGGTTAGGTGTGTAGGTGAGTGTTGGTTTTCTGGTTAGGGTTAGGTGGGTGTTGGTTTTCTGGTTAATGCTAGGTGTGTAGGTGAGTGTTGGTTTTCTGGTTAGGGTTAGGTGGGTGTTGGTTTTCTGGTTAATTGCTTGGTGTGTAGGTGGGTGTTGGTTTTCTGGTTAGGGTTAGGTGTGTAGATGGGTGTTGGTTTTCTAGTTAGGTGTTTAGGTGGGTGTTGGTTTTCTGGTTAGGGTTAGGTGTGTAGGTTAGTGTTGGTTTTCTAGTTAGGGCTAGGTGTGTGGGTGGGTGTTGGTTTTCTGGTTAGGGTTAGGTGTGTAGGTGGGTGTTGGTTTTCTAGTTAGGTGTTTAGGTGGGTGTTGGTTTTCTGGTTAGGTGTTTAGGTGGGTGTTGGTTTTCTGGTTAGGTGTTTAGGTGGGTGTTGGTTTTCTAGTTAGGTGTTTAGGTGGGTGTTGGTTTTCTGGTTAGGTGTTTAGGTGGGTGTTGGTTTTCTGGTTAGGTGTTTAGGTGGGTGTTGGTTTTCTGGTTAGGTGTTTAGGTGGGTGTTGGTTTTCTAGTTAGGTGTTTAGGTGAGTGTTGGTTTTCTGGTTAGGTGTGTAGGTGGGTGTTGGTTTTCTGGTTAATTGCTAGGTGTGTAGGTGGGTGTTGGTTTTCTGGTTAGGGTTAGGTGTGTAGATGGGTGTTGGTTTTCTGGTTAGGGTTAGGTGGGTGTTGGTTTTCTAGTTAATGCTAGGTGTGTAGGTGGGTGTTGGTTTTCTGGTTAGGTGTGTAGGTGGGTGTTGGTTTTCTGGTTAATGCTAGGTGTGTAGGTGGGTGTTGGTTTTCTGGTTAATGCTAGGTGTGTAGGTGGGTGTTGGTTTTCTGGTTAGGTGTGTAGGTGGGTGTTGGTTTTCTGGTTAGGTTTTGGTGTGTAGGTGGGTGTTGGTTTTCTAGTTAGGGCTAGGTGGGTGTTGGTTTTCTGGTTAGGGTTAGGTGTGTAGGTGGGTGTTGGTTTTCTGGTTAGGTGTGTAGGTGGGTGTTGGTTTTCTGGTTAGGGTTAGGTGGGTGTTGGTTTGCTGGTTAGGGTTAGGTGTGTAGGTGGGTGTTGGTTTTCTGGTTAGGGTTAGGTGTGTGGGTGGGTGTTGGTTTTCTGGTTAGGGTTAGGTGTGTAGGTGAGTGTTGGTTTTCTGGTTAGGGTTAGGTGGGTGTTGGTTTTCTGGTTAATGCTAGGTGTGTAGGTGAGTGTTGGTTTCCTGGTTAGGGTTAGGTGGGTGTTGGTTTTCTGGTTAATTGCTAGGTGTGTAGGTGGGTGTTGGTTTTCTGGTTAGGGTTAGGTGTGTAGATGGGTGTTGGTTTTCTAGTTAGGTGTTTAGGTGGGTGTTGGTTTTCTGGTTAGGGTTAGGTGTGTAGGTGGGTGTTGGTTTTCTAGTTAGGTGTTTAGGTGGGTGTTGGTTTTCTAGTTAGGTGTTTAGGTGGGTGTTGGTTTTCTGGTTAGGTGTTTACGTGGGTGTTGGTTTTCTGGTTAGGTGTGTAGGTGGGTGTTGGTTTTCTAGTTAGGGTTAGGTGGGTGTTGGTTTTCTGGTTAATTGCTAGGTGTGTAGGTGGGTGTTGGTTTTCTGGTTAGGGTTAGGTGTGTAGATGGGTGTTGGTTTTCTGGTTAGGGTTAGGTGTGTAGGTGAGTGTTGGTTTTCTAGTTAGGGTTAGGTGGGTGTTGGTTTTCTGGTTAATTGCTAGGTGTGTAGATGGGTGTTGGTTTTCTGGTTAGGGTTAGGTGTGTAGGTGGGTGTTGGTTTTCTAGTTAGGGCTAGGTGGGTGTTGGTTTTCTGGTTAGGGTTAGGTGTGTAGGTGGGTGTTGGTTTTCTGGTTAGGGTTAGGTGTGTAGGTGGGTGTTGGTTTTCTGGTTAGGGTTAGGTGTGTAGGTGGGTGTTGGTTTTCTGGTTAGGTTTTGGTGTGTAGGTGGGTGTTGGTTTTCTAGTTAGGGCTAGGTGGGTGTTGGTTTTCTGGTTAGGGTTAGGTGTGTAGGTGGGTGTTGGTTTTCTGGTTAGGGTTAGGTGTGTAGGTGGGTGTTGGTTTTCTGGTTAGGGTTAGGTGTGTAGGTGGGTGTTGGTTTTCTGGTTAGGGTTAGGTGTGTAGGTGGGTGTTGGTTTTCTGGTTAGGGTTAGGTGTGTAGGTGGGTGTTTCTGGAAACAGCCATCTACATTTGAAGTCGGAAGTTTATATACACTCAGGTTGGAGTCATTAAAACTTGTTTTTCAACCACTCCACAATGTCTTGTTCGCAAACTATAGTTTTGGCAAGTTGGTTAGGACATCTACTTTGTGCATGACACAAGTAATTTTTCCAACAATTGTTAACAGACAGATTATTTCACTGTATCACAATTCCAGTGGGTCAGAAGTTTACATACACTAAGTTGACTGTGCCTATAAAGAGCTTGGAAAATTCCAGAAAATTATGTCATGGCTTTAGAAGCTTCTGATAGGCTAATTGACATCATTTGAGTCAATTGGAGGTGTACATGTGGATGTATTTCAAGGCCTACCTTCAAACGCAGTTCCTCTTTGCTTGACATCATGGGAAAATCAAAAGAAGTCAGCCAAGACCTCAGAAAAAAAAATTGTAGACCTTCACAAGTCTGGTTCATCCTTGGGAGCAATTTCCAAACGCCTGAAGGTACCACGTTCATCTGTACAAACAATAGTACGCAAGTATAAACACCATGGGACCACACACCCGTCATACCGCTCAGGAAGGAGATGTGTTCTGTCTCCTAGAGATTAATGTACTTTGGTGAGAAAAGTGCAAATCAATCCCAGAACAACAGCAAAGGACCTTTTGAAGATGCTGGAGGAAACAGGTACAAAAGTATCTATATCCACAGTAAAATGAGTCCTATATCGACAGAACCTGAAAGGCCGCTCAGCAAGGAAGAAGCCACTGCTCCAAAACCGCCAAAAAAAAAGCCAGACTATGGTTTGCAACTGCACATGGGGACAAAGATCGTACTTTTTGGAGAAATGTCCTCTGATCTGATGAAACAAAAATAGAACTGTTTGGCAATAATGACCATTGTTATGTTTGGAGGAAAAAGGGGGAAGCTTGCAAGCCAAAGAACAGCATCCTGTCACGTTCATCGTAGGAAGGAGACCAAAGCGCAGCGTGATGTGAATACATCTTCTTTAATGATAACGAAGAACAATAAACAAACTAATACAAAATAACAAATCGAACGTGAAGCTAAATATAACGAGTGCCGACATGCAACATCACATAGACAATAACCCACAAACCAAACTGGAAAATGGCAACCTAAATAGGATCCCCAATCAGAGACAACGATAAACAGCTGCCTCTGATTGGGAACCAATCTAGGCCACCATAGACCTACATAATGCCTAGACTACACACACATCTAGACATACAAAAACCCTAGACAAGACAGAAAACACACATACCACCCTCGTCACACCCTGACCTAACCAAAATAATAAAGAAAACAAAGATAACTAAGGTCAGGACGTGACACATCCCAGCCGTGAAGCACGGGGTTGGCAGCATCATGTTGTAGGGGTGGCAGCATCATGTTGTGGGGGTGGCAGCATCATGTTGTGGGGGTGGCAGCATCATGTTGTGGGGGTGGCAGCATCATGTTGTGGGGGTGGCAGCATCATGTTGTGGGGGTGCTTTGCTGCAGGAGGGACTGGTGCACTTCACAAAATAGATGACATCATGAGGAAGGAAAATTATGTGGATATATTGAAGCAACATCTGAAGACATCAGTCAGGAAGTTAAAGCTTGGTCGCAAATGGGTCTTCCAAATGGACAACGACCCCAAGCATACTTCCAAAGTTGTGGCAAAATGGCTTAAGGACAACAAAGTCAAGGTATTGGAGTGGCCATCACAAAGCCCTAACCTCAATCCTATAGAAAATTTGTGGGCAGAACTGAAAAAGCGTGTGCGAGCAAGGAGGCCTACAAACCTGACTCAGTTACACCAGCTCTGTCAGGAGGAATGGGCCAAAATTCACCCAACTTATTGTGGGAAGCTTGTGGAAGGCTACCTGAAACGTTTGACCCAAGTTAAACAATTTAAAGGCAATGTTACTAAATATTAATTGAGTCTATGTAAGCTTCTGACCCACTGGGAATGTGATGAAAGAAATGAAAGCTGAAATAAATCATTCTCTCTAATATTATTCTGACATTTCACATTCTTAAAATAAAGTGGTGATCCTAACTGACCTAAGACAGGGAATTTCTACTTGGATTAAATGTCAGGAATTGTGAAAAACTGAGTTTAAATGTATTTGGCTAAGGTGTATGTAAACTTCCGACTTCAACTGTATTTAGACAGTTATTTCAGTTATTTCAAGAGTTATAACAGTTATTTCAAGAGCTCCAGCTAACCCTAGCATTTCACAACTATACTGAGGCAACATCTGTTGCTAAAACATAACAGACAAATAACTACACTGTATCATATATTGTACAGATATGTTTGTTATATTGCGTATTCTTACCCCTCAGAGCCAGCCTCTCAAGTCTCTACGGAAGCTTCTTCACCTCTCCTCCTCCTCCAATCAAACGGCCCCGTCTGATATCCGCTTCCAGCCCCAGCCCAACTCCACCTCGGCTAAAGCGGGTTTCAGTGAGGGTCCCAGTCGGAGCCACGCAGGCTCCAGCACCCCCCTGCTGAAGAGCAGGCAGGCCGCCTACCCCCTCCCTGGTCAGATGGAGTCCAGCTGGCACACCTCGGCCCTGGGCAGAGCTGAGGGAAACCCTTACCCCGAGCAACATGGAGGGAGGGAAGGCAAGGGGGGCCAGAACGGACATGGGTTCGGACGGCCCTCACGCTCACGCATTCCAAATCTCAATGACCTGAAAGAGACTGCTCTGTAGAGAGCTACTTTAACCATGACACCTGACCCCAGACCTCTCTCTGCTGCCCAGACCAGTCGGCTTCATTGTTTCTTTTTTAAAGCTTCCATATTTGATAGAATTTGTAATATTACCTATGTCATTCTGATTATTATAATATTTGTCAGTTAATAATTGCAAATCAATCATATATGTAAATGCTATTTAAGATTTAAAGTGTACTTGTTAGAGTCTGCTTGCACACAATTGAAATATGACATTTTATTTCACAGTATTTGCATTATATTTCCTTAAGAATATATGAAGTTTAAATTAAGAGTTTTTTGATTGTTACAATGTAGACCCTTCCTTCCCATCAGTCAGTCTGTGCTGTGTATTCAGTCTGTCTCTTGATGTCCCCTGCCAGACTGGTGGAAGACGCTCTATAGAGGGTTAAAGCTTTAGCATTTAGGACAATGTTACGGCAATGCGTTGTCCATCTCCAAACAGATCAGATTTTATATACATTGCTGTAGTCAGTGAACCAATGTTCTGTGTTGACAATCAAGAGAATCTTGTGTTTGATGTCATTTGATAGGAGAGGGCTAGTCTCAGGAGAAATCCCAAGTTTTTGATACAATACTTTGTAAGTTAAAGTAAATGGCTTCATTCCAACATGGTACAGAGTCCCTTACACTACAGCCCCCCCTACTGGTGACCTGTGGTACCATTTCACCTGTAATACTTCACCTTAATAGCTATGTTTTCATACACTATTTTTTTTGGCTGAGATTTAGAGCATTTGCATAGAAAATAGATGCGACAATTGCCTGCTATGGTGAGTTTCCATTTAATTATCCTGTGTCGACACATATACAATAGATGTGGCAGTTGCCTGCTATGGTGAGTTTCCATTTAATTATCCTGTGTCGACACATAGACAATAGATGTGGCAGTTGCCTGCTATGGTGAGTTTCCATTTAATTATCCTGTGTCGACACATATACAATAGATGTGGCAGTTGCCTGCTATGGTGAGTTTCCATTTAATTATCCTGTGTCGACACATATACAATAGATGTGGCAGTTGCCTGCTATGGTGAGTTTCCATTTAATTATCCTGTGTCGACACATATACAATAGATGTGGCAGTTGCCTGCTATGGTGAGTTTCCATTTAATTATCCTGTGTCGACACATAGACAATAGATGTGGCAGTTGCCTGCTATGGTGAGTTTCCATTTAATTGTCCTGTGTCGACACATATACAATAGATGTGGCAGTTGCCTGCTATGGTGAGTTTCCATTTAATTATCCTGTGTCGACACATAGAAAATAGATGTGGCAGTTGCCTGCTATGGTGAGTTTCCATCTTGTGTCGATA
Source organism: Salvelinus fontinalis (assembly GCF_029448725.1). Taxonomy (NCBI): domain Eukaryota; kingdom Metazoa; phylum Chordata; class Actinopteri; order Salmoniformes; family Salmonidae; genus Salvelinus; species Salvelinus fontinalis. Next base: position 60,213,263 of record NC_074676.1, read on the forward strand.
AAAACAGCTGGACGTAATGACTTCACATAAAATAGAAGTGGTTGAATTGTTTCCATTACCGTTTAGGCAAATTGCGCATTAATAAATTGGTGACAGCCTGTATGCCCTCCCACCAATCTTTTCATGTCTCAGGTAGCCCGTGAAAGCCTGCATGGATAGAATGCAATAATTGACTAATATATGCCATATTCTAATTATTCAAATGTGCCAGTGTATTGCCACGGTCCGCGCCATGGTGAAACTTACACTCCTGTAGGTCTGTAATAAATGGATGGTGAAACTTGCCAGCCAACCAGAAAAGCAAGACGAAGCAATTCAGGACAATCCTTGTCCTGCAAAGAAACATTATTTTTATAGTTGAAAAATGGATTTAGCAAGTAGTAGGCGTTTAGAATTAACTGTGGAGTGGAGCTTTAGTTTCAATTTTTTTTATGTCACGTGCACAAGTACAGTGAAATGCCTTTCCTGCAAGCTCTAACCTCAACAATGCAGTAATTGATATCAATGTAATACTAAAAATAACAAGGTAGAACAAAAACACAATAAATAGAAGTAAGAAGAACATGATAAAGTAAGTAAGCTATATACAGGGTCAGTTCCAATACCATCTTTACAATGTGCAGGGATACTGGAGTGATAGAGGTAGATACAGTTGAAGTCAGAAGTTTACAGACACTTAGGTTGGAGTCATTAAAACTCGTTGTTCAACCAGTCCACAAATGTCTTGTTAACAAACTATACTGTTGCCAAGTCAGTTAGGACATCTATTTTGTGCATGACACAAGTAATTCTTCCAACAATTGTTTACAGACAGATTATTTCACTTATAATTCACTGTATCACAATTCCAGTGGGTCAGAAGTTTACATACACTAAGTTGACTGTGCCTTTAAACAGCTTGGAAAATTACAGAAAATAATGTCATGGCTTTAGAAGCTTCTGATAGGCTAATTGACATCATTTGAGTCAATTGGAGGTGTACCTGTGGATGTATTTCAAGGCCTACCTTCAAACTCAGTGCCTCTTTGCTTGACATCATGGGAATATCAAAATAAATCAGCCAAGACCTCAGAAAAACAATTGTAGACCTCCACAAGTCTGGTTCATCCTTGGGAGCAATTTCCAAATGCCTGAAGGTACCACGTTCATCTGTACAAACAATAGTACGCAAGTATAAACACCATGGGACCATGCAGCCGTCATCATGTCGCCAGCAGCATACCACTACTGGCTTGCTTCTGAAGCTAAGCAGGGTTGGTCCTGGTCAGGCCCTGGATGGGAGACCAGTTGCTGCTGGAAGTGGTGTTGGAGGGCCAGTAGGAGGCACTCTTTCCTCTGGTCTAAAAAATATCCCAATGCCCCAGGGCAGTGATTGGGGACACTGCCCTGTGTAGGGTGGCGTCTTTCGGATGGGACGTTAAACGGGTGTCCTGACTCTCTGAGGTCATTAAAGATCCCATGGCACTTATCGTAAGAGTAGGGGTGTTAACCCCGGTGTCCTGGCTAAATTCCCAATCTGGCCCTCAAACCATCATGGTCACCTAATAATCCCCAGTTTACAATTGGCTCATTCATCCCTCTCCTCTCCCCTGTAACTATTCCCTAGGTCGTTGCTGCAAATGAGAACGTGTTCTCAGTCAACTTACCTGGTAAAATAACGGTAAAATAAATAAAAATACCGCCCAGGAAGGAGACGCGTTCTGTCTCCTAGAGATTAACGTACTTTGGTGAGAAAAGTGCAAATCAATCCCAGAACAACAGCAAAGGACCTTGTGAAGATGCTGGAGGAAACAGGTACCAAAGTATCTATATCCACAGTAAAACGAGTCCTATATCGACATAACCTGAAAGGTCGCTCAGCAAGGAAGAAGCCACTGCTCCACAACCACCATAAAAAAGCCAGACTGGTTTGCAACTGCACATGGGGACAAAGATCGTACTTTTTGGAGAAATGTCCTCTGGTCTGATGAAACGAAAATAGAACTGTTTGGCCATAATGACCATCGTTATGTTTGGGAGGGAGATGCTTGCAAGCTGAAGAACACCATCCCAGCCGTGAAGCACGGGGGTGGCAGCATCATGTTGTGGGGGTGCTTTGCTGCAGGAGGGACTGGTGCACTTCACAAAATAGATGGCATCATGAGGCGGTTAAATTATGTGGATATATTGAAGCAACATCTGAAGACATCAGTCAGGAAGTTAAAGCTTGGTCGCAAATGGGTCTTCCAAATGGACAATGACCCCAAGCATTTTTATTTATTTTTTATTTTATTTATTTTTTACCTTTATTTAACTAGGCAAGTCAGTTAAGAACAAATTCTTATTTTCAATGACGGCCTAGGAACAGTGGGTTAACTGCCTGTTCAGGGGCAGAACGACAGATTTGTACCTTGTCAGCTCGGGGATTTGAACTTGCAACCTTCCGGTTACTAGTCCAACGCTCTAACCACTAGGCTACCCTGCCGCATACTTCCAAAGTTGTGGCAAAAGGGCTTAAGGACAACAAAGTCAAGGTATTGGAGTGGCCATCACAAAGCCCTAACCTCAATCCTATAGAAAATTTGTGGGCAGAACTGAAAAAGCGTGTGCGAGCAAGGAGGCCTACAAACCTGACTCAGTTACACCAGCTCTGTCAGGAGGAATGGGCCAAAATTCACCCAACTTACTGTGGGATGCTTGTGGAAGGCTACCCGAAACGTTTGACTCAAGTTAAACATATTAAAGGCAATGCTACCAAATACTAATTGAGTGTATGTAAACTTCTGACCCACTGGGAATGTGATGAAAGAAATAAAAGCTGAAATAAATAATTCTCTCTACTATTATTCTGACATTTCACATTCTTAAAATAAAGTGTTGATCCTAACTGACCTAAAACAGGGAATTTTTACTTGGATTAAATGTCAGGAATTGTGAAAAACTGAGTTTAAATGTATTTGGCGAAGGTGTATGTAAACTTCCGACTTCAACTGTCAATAATGGGGGAAGGGGACTAGGCAACAGGATGTAAGATCAACACAGGAGCAGCAGCTTGGGTGTGAGTGTGGGTGTTGGAGTAACAATGTGTGTGAGTGTGTTAGGGCCCTGTGAGTGTGCAAAAATCTGTAAAATACAAGGGTCAACTCAGATAGTTTGTGTATCTGTTTTGTTAGCTATTTAGATAGCTATTTAGCAGTCTGATGGCTTGGGGATAGAAGCTGTTGAAGAGCCTGTTAGTATCAGACTTGATGAACTGGTACCTCTTGCCGTGCAGAAACAGAGAGAGCAGTCTATGGCTTGGGTGGTTGGAGTCTTTAACGACTTTCCGGGCCTTCTTTTCACACAACCTGATATAGAGGTCCTGGATGGCAGGGAGCTCGGCCCCAGTGATGTACTGAGCTGTCGGCACCACCCTCTGTAGCGCCATGCAATCAAGGGTGGTGCTATTGCCATATCAGGCAGTGATGCAGTCAGTCAAGATGCAAATAATGGTACAGCTGTAGAACTTTTAGAGGATTTGAGGGGAAATGCCAAACATTTTCAACGTCCTGAGGGGAAAGAGGCACTGTTGTGCCTTCTTCACGACTATGCGTGTGTGTGGACCATTTTAAGTCGTTAATGATTTGGACACCAAGGAACTTGAAGCTCTCGACCCGCTCCACTACAGCACGTTTCCTGTAGTCCAGCTCCTTGGTCATACTGAAGTTGAGGGAGAGGTTGTTGCTCTGGCAGGTGGTGACAATGGTGTTGAATGCTGAGCTCTAGTCCATTAACAGCATTCTCACACATTCCTCTTATCTACAGTAGGTGGGTGAGGGCAGTGTGGAGTACAATTGAGATTGCGTCGTTTATGAATCTGTTGGGGCAGTATGCAAATTGGAGTGTGTCTAGTGTGTCTGGGATGGTGGAGTTGATGTATGCCATGACCAGCCTCTCAAAGCACTTCCTGATTACAGATGTTAGTGCTACAGGGCTGTAGTCATTGTAGCAGGTCGCCTCAGACTTCTTGGCAACAGGAAGGATGGTGGTCAGCTTGAGACGTGGAGAGGTTAAAAGTCGTGTTGACATCATGTGCCCCACGTACCTTCAAAACTATTCAGCAATCATCATTTTTTCGAGAAACACTTGTTGCCATCATTTGTCGCAATAATAAAGTTACACAAAATAAAAATCTACTGATGTTGAAGGGAACAAATGTGGTGGATCTTTAGAAGATGTATTTTATATCTGCAGTTTCCAAACTAATTTTGCAACATTGCTTTTGTCGAATAAACCCGGGTCAATGGAAGCCTGCCTATATCCTCATCATAATAAACCTGGGTCAATGGAAACATGCCTATATCCTCATCATAATAAACCTGGGTCAATGGAAACCTGCCTATATCCTCATCATAATAAACCTGGGTCAATGGAAACCTGCCTATGTCCTCATCATAATAAACCTGGGTCAATGGAAACCTGCCTATATCCTCATCATAATAAACCTGGGTCAATGGAAACCTGCCTATATCCTCATCATAATAAACCTGGGTCAATGGAAACCTGCCTATATCCTCATCATAATAAACCTGGGTCAATGGAAGCCTGCCTATATCCTCATCATAATAAACCTGGGTCAATGGAAACCTGCCTATATCCTCATCATAATAAACCTGGGTCAATGGAAACCTGCCTATATCCTCATCATAATAAACCTGGGTCAATGGAAACATGCCTATATCCTCATCATAATAAACCTGGGTCAATGGAAACCTGCCTATATCCTCATCATAATAAACCTGGGTCAATGGAAACATGCCTATATCCTCATCATAATAAACCTGGGTCAATGGAAACATGCCTATATCCTCATCATAATAAACCTGGGTCAATGGAAACCTGCCTATATCCTCATCATAATAAACCTGGGTCAATGGAAACCTGCCTATATCCTCATCATAATAAACCTGGGTCAATGGAAACCTGCCTATATCCTCATCATAATAAACCTGGGTCAATGGAAACCTTCCTATATCCTCATCATAATAAACCTGGGTCAATGGAAACCTGCCTATATCCTCATCATAATAAACCTGGGTCAATGGAAACCTGCCTATATCCTCATCATAATAAACCTGGGTCAATGGAAACATGCCTATATCCTCATCATAATAAACCTGGGTCAATGGAAACCTGCCTATATCCTCATCATAATAAACCTGGGTCAATGGAAACATGCCTATATCCTCATCATAATAAACCTGGGTCAATGGAAGCCTGCCTATATCCTCATCATAATAAACCTGGGTCAATGGAAACCTGCCTATATCCTCATCATAATAAACCTGGGTCAATGGAAACCTGCCTATATCCTCATCATAATAAACCTGGGTCAATGGAAACCTGCCTATATCCTCATCATAATAAACCTGGGTCAATGCAAACCTGCCTATATCCTCATCATTAGAACTAACAGAGAGGGAGAAAATCCATCATCACCACAGTCAAACTAGTGTATATCTAGGATCTGTCTTCATCACATTCAGGTTAATATATTGGGATCTGGCTTCATCACATGCAGGTTAATATATTCGGATCTGGCTTCATCACATGCAGGTTAATATATTCGGATCTGGCTTCATCACATTCAGGTTAATATATTGGGATCTGGCTTCATCACATGCAGGTTAATATATTCAGATCTGGCTTCATCACATTCAGGTTAATATATTCGGATCTGGCTTCATCACATTCAGGTTAATATATTCGGATCTGGCTTCATCACATGCAGGTTAATATATTGGGATCTGGCTTCATCACATGCAGGTTAATATATTGGGATCTGTCTTCATCACATTCAGGTTAATATATTCGGATCTGGCTTCATCACATTCAGGTTAATATATTGGGATCTGGCTTCATCACATGCAGGTTAATATATTGGGATCTGTCTTCATCACATGCAGGTTAATATATTGGGATCTGTCTTCATCACATGCAGGTTAATATATTGGGATCTGTCTTCATCACATTCAGGTTAATATATTGGGATCTGTCTTCATCACATGCAGGTTAATATATTGGGATATGGCTTCATCACATTCAGGTTAATATATTGGGATCTGGCTTCATCACATGCAGGTTAATATATTGGGATCTGGCTTCATCACATGCAGGTTAATATATTGGGATCTGGCTTCATCACATGCAGGTTAATATATTGGGATCTGTCTTCATCACATTCAGGTTAATATATTGGGATCTGGCTTCATCACATGCAGGTTAATATATTGGGATCTGTCTTCATCACATTCAGGTTAATATATTGGGATCTGGCTTCATCACATGCAGGTTAATATATTGGGATCTGGCTTCATCACATGCAGGTTAATATATTGGGATCTGGCTTCATCACATGCAGGTTAATATATTGGGATCTGTCTTCATCACATGCAGGTTAATATATTGGGATCTGGCTTCATCACATGCAGGTTAATATATTGGGATCTGTCTTCATCACATGCAGGTTAATATATTGGGATCTGGCTTCATCACATGCAGGTTAATATATTGGGATCTGTCTTCATCACATGCAGGTTAATATATTCGGATCTGGCTTCATCACATGCAGGTTAATATATTGGGATCTGTCTTCATCACATGCAGGTTAATATATTGGGATCTGTCTTCATCACATGCAGGTTAATATATTCAGATCTGGCTTCATCACATGCAGGTTAATATATTGGGATCTGTCTTCATCACATGCAGGTTAATATATTGGGATCTGGCTTCATCACATGCAGGTTAATATATTGGGATCTGTCTTCATCACATTCAGGTTAATATATTGGGATCTGTCTTCATCACATGCAGGTTAATATATTGGGATCTGGCTTCATCACATTCAGGTTAATATATTGGGATCTGGCTTCATCACATGCAGGTTAATATATTGGGATCTGGCTTCATCACATGCAGGTTAATATATTGGGATCTGGCTTCATCACATGCAGGTTAATATATTGGGATCTGTCTTCATCACATTCAGGTTAATATATTGGGATCTGGCTTCATCACATGCAGGTTAATATATTGGGATCTGTCTTCATCACATTCAGGTTAATATATTGGGATCTGGCTTCATCACATGCAGGTTAATATATTGGGATCTGGCTTCATCACATGCAGGTTAATATATTGGGATCTGGCTTTATCACATGCAGGTTAATATATTGGGATCTGTCTTCATCACATGCAGGTTAATATATTGGGATCTGGCTTCATCACATGCAGGTTAATATATTGGGATCTGGCTTCATCACATGCAGGTTAATATATTGGGATCTGGCTTCATCACATGCAGGTTAATATATTGGGATCTGTCTTCATCACATGCAGGTTAATATATTCGGATCTGGCTTCATCACATGCAGGTTAATATATTCGGATCTGTCTTCATCACATGCAGGTTAATATATTGGGATCTGTCTTCATCACATGCAGGTTAATATATTGGGATCTGTCTTCATCACATGCAGGTTAATATATTGGGATCTGTCTTCATCACATGCAGGTTAATATATTGGGATCTGTCTTCATCACATGCAGGTTAATATATTCGGATATGGCTTCATCACATGCAGGTTAATATATTGGGATCTGTCTTCATCACATGCAGGTTAATATATTGGGATCTGGCTTCATCACATGCAGGTTAATATATTGGGATCTGGCTTCATCACATGCAGGTTAATATATTGGGATCTGGCTTCATCACATGCAGGTTAATATATTGGGATCTGGCTTCATCACATGCAGGTTAATATATTGGGATCTGTCTTCATCACATGCAGGTTAATATATTCGGATCTGGCTTCATCACATGCAGGTTAATATATTGGGATCTGTCTTCATCACATGCAGGTTAATATATTGGGATCTGGCTTCATCACATGCAGGTTAATATATTGGGATCTGGCTTCATCACATGCAGGTTAATATATTGGGATCTGTCTTCATCACATGCAGGTTAATATATTCGGATCTGTCTTCATCACATGCAGGTTAATATATTGGGATCTGTCTTCATCACATGCAGGTTAATATATTGGGATCTGTCTTCATCACATGCAGGTTAATATATTGGGATCTGTCTTCATCACATGCAGGTTAATATATTGGGATCTGTCTTCATCACATGCAGGTTAATATATTGGGATCTGTCTTCATCACATGCAGGTTAATATATTGGGATCTGTCTTCATCACATGCAGGTTAATATATTGGGATCTGTCTTCATCACATGCAGGTTAATATATTGGGATCTGTCTTCATCACATGCAGGTTAATATATTGGGATCTGTCTTCATCACATTCAGGTTAATATATTGGGATCTGGCTTCATCACATGCAGGTTAATATATTGGGATCTGGCTTCATCACATGCAGGTTAATATATTGGGATCTGGCTTCATCACATGCAGGTTAATATATTGGGATCTGTCTTCATCACATGCAGGTTAATATATTGGGATCTGTCTTCATCACATGCAGGTTAATATATTGGGATCTGTCTTCATCACATGCAGGTTAATATATTCGGATCTGGCTTCATCACATGCAGGTTAATATATTGGGATCTGGCTTCATCACATGCAGGTTAATATATTGGGATCTGGCTTCATCACATGCAGGTTAATATATTGGGATCTGTCTTCATCACATGCAGGTTAATATATTGGGATCTGTCTTCATCACATGCAGGTTAATATATTGGGATCTGTCTTCATCACATGCAGGTTAATATATTGGGATCTGTCTTCATCACATGCAGGTTAATATATTGGGATCTGTCTTCATCACATGCAGGTTAATATATTGGGATCTGGCTTCATCACATGCAGGTTAATATATTGGGATCTGGCTTCATCACATGCAGGTTAATATATTGGGATCTGTCTTCATCACATGCAGGTTAATATATTGGGATCTGTCTTCATCACATGCAGGTTAATATATTGGGATCTGGCTTCATCACATGCAGGTTAATATATTGGGATCTGGCTTCATCACATGCAGGTTAATATATTGGGATCTGTCTTCATCACATGCAGGTTAATATATTGGGATCTGTCTTCATCACATGCAGGTTAATATATTGGGATCTGGCTTCATCACATGCAGGTTAATATATTGGGATCTGGCTTCATCACATGCAGGTTAATATATTGGGATCTGGCTTCATCACATGCAGGTTAATATATTGGGATCTGTCTTCATCACATGCAGGTTAATATATTGGGATCTGTCTTCATCACATGCAGGTTAATATATTGGGATCTGGCTTCATCACATGCAGGTTAATATATTGGGATCTGTCTTCATCACATTCAGGTTAATATATTGGGATCTGGCTTCATCACATGCAGGTTAATATATTGGGATCTGGCTTCATCACATGCAGGTTAATATATTGGGATCTGGCTTCATCACATGCAGGTTAATATATTGGGATCTGTCTTCATCACATGCAGGTTAATATATTGGGATCTGTCTTCATCACATGCAGGTTAATATATTGGGATCTGGCTTCATCACATGCAGGTTAATATATTGGGATCTGGCTTCATCACATGCAGGTTAATATATTGGGATCTGTCTTCATCACATGCAGGTTAATATATTGGGATCTGGCTTCATCACATGCAGGTTAATATATTGGGATCTGGCTTCATCACATGCAGGTTAATATATTGGGATCTGGCTTCATCACATGCAGGTTAATATATTGGGATCTGGCTTCATCACATGCAGGTTAATATATTGGGATCTGGCTTCATCACATTCAGGTTAATATATTGGGATCTGGCTTCATCACATGCAGGTTAATATTTTGGGATCTGTCTTCATCACATGCAGGTTAATATATTGGGATCTGGCTTCATCACATGCATACCTAATCAAATCAATTTTTGGGGATCATATACACATGTTTTGCTGATATTATTGCGGGTGAAATGAAATGCTTGTGTTCCTAACTCTAACAGTGCAATAATATCTAATAATTCACAACAATGCACACAATACACACAAATCTGAAAGTAAAAGAATTGAGTTAAGAAATATATAAATATTAGGACGAGCAATGTCGGAGAGGCATTGACAAAAGTACAGAACAATAGAATACAGTATATACATATGAAATGAGTAGAGCAGTATATAAACATTAGTGACTAGTGTTTCATTGTTAAAGTGAGCAGTGATTCCATGTCTATGTTGTCATGACGTGGCCCTCTTTGGATATAGCAAGCACCAACTTTCTCTCTCACCACTTCTCTCTTCCCCCTACACCCACGCTCTGTTATCTCAGGTCGTAAATTCCTGGAGGAGACTCTCTTCCCCCCCGGCCATGCATTATAGATCGAGAAAGGTTCACAGTAGAACAAAGGAACTTCTTCTACCTCACAGAACTTGAGAACTGAACAATATCCATGTTTTGGAGAATGTGTAAACGATCGGTGGAGAAGCCAGCTACGACCGGTCCATTTTGTCTAATGTTTGTGACCTCATGAGAGACAATACAGCCACATTACCATAACTGCTTATACAAGAGTCTCCGTTATGAGTTTTGCATCTAATTATTGTATAAAATGAATGAGTAAAGATGAAACTATTTGTGAAATTATGTAATGTGATTTTAAACTGTTTAATGAAAGATAATCCAATTCCCTTTAAAGTTTCACTAAGTCATTGGCCCACCCCCATGAGCACAGACATTGATCTGGCATCATGGGACAGCCCTTTTCTGCTGTTCCGAATATAAACCCCACCTGGAGAAGCCCACTTCAGACCAAGCGTACCTCGATTACCGAGAGGACTAAGGTTTGAGTAGAGACCATGTATTCCTCGGTTGTTGAATACCTAACCAAACCACGTGGAACATTGGCTACACTGGTGGAAATGGTTCAACTCTGAGACTATCGATACCGACAGAATAAGAGCAAATCTTCGATAATAATTACTAGTCTGCAGCTAGAATTTATGTCGACTGAATGCGAAGACCGACAACCGCCGAAACATCTATTCTATAAGATCATTTCTGAATGGGACTCTGAAGTATCCATTCTAACCCCAAAAGACTCCAGGGAGTCAGATGAGTTCAGATGAACTTTCCAACAGAAAGACGGACGATTCCAACAGAGATCATGACGACACACTGAACGTAAATATATATATTAATTGCAATTATTCCCAAATGAGTGAGCATTCGTGTGCAAAGGATTAGCATTTCAATTATTATAATTATCAACTGTGTGGAGTCTTTTGTCTTTTGCGCCCTTTTCAGTCCCTTTGTCTACCAAGCAGTCATATCGGTTTAGCCCACTAGGGAACATCCCCTATCATTTCCTTGTAACCGTATATATTGTTGTTTGTTTATGCATTTCTGTGATTATTTAGTTAGTTAGTAAATAAATTGTTAAGACAATTGATGTATGGATGATTCAGAGTAAAGGCTGAGTTCGTGCAGATAACCAACAATTTACGACGTTTGGAATGAGACTAACGTGAGGTAAAGAATGATTAATTAATTAGAAGACTAATTGATCAGATATGAAAATATCAGAAAAGTTATAGTAGGAAAATTATAACTTTGTAATCTGAAGATTTTCCTTGGTGCCCCGACTTCCTAGTTAATTACATTTATATGATTAGTTTAATAACGTAATAATAATTACAGAGAATTGATTTGATAAAATAACAGTCTTCACTTTAATGATGCCAAAGACACGACACTGTCTATGTATATAGACAACCAGTTCTTATAGCCTTTAGCCGTACCCTTATCCTACTCCTCCTCTGTTCCCCTGGTGTTGTAGAGGTTAACCCAGGCCTTGTGTGTCCCCAGGCGCTCTTATTTGTTAACTTCTGTAACCGGAAAAGCCTTGGGTTCATGCATGTTAACATCAGAAGCCTCCTCCCTAAATATACTTTATTCACACACCGCCAACCCTGATGTCCTAGCCGTGTACGAATCCTGGCTTAGGAAGGCCACCAAAAATTCTGAAATTTCCATCCCCAATTACAACATTTTCCGTCAAGATAGAACTGCTAAAGGGGGCGGAATTGCAATCTACTGTAGAGATAGCCTGCAGAGTTCTGTCCTACTATCCAGGTCTATGCCCAAACAGTTCGAGCTACTACTTTTAAAAATCCACCTCTCCAGAAATAAGTCCCTCACTGTTGCCGCTTGTTATAGACCCCCCTCAGCTCCCAGCTGTACCCTGGACACCATATGTGAATTAATTGCCCCCCATCTATCGCCAAAGTTCGTACTCTTATGCTTAACACCCCGGCCGTTCTTCAATCTAAGCTAGATTCCCGCAATCTCACACAAATTATCAAGGAACCTACCAGGTACAACCCCAAATCCGTAAACATGGGCACCCTCATAGATATTATCCTGAACAACTTGCCCCCTCAATTACACCTCTGCTGTTTTCAACCAGGATCTCAGCGATCACTGCCTCATTGCCTGCGTCCGTTATGGGTCCGCTGTCAAACGACCACCCCTCATCACTGTCAAATGCTCCCTAAAACACTTCCGCGAGCTGGCCTTTCTAATCGACCTGGCCCGTGTATCCTGGAAGGATATTGACCTCAACCCGTCAGTTGAGGATGCCTGGTTGCTCTTCAAAAGTGCCTTCCTCACCATCTTAAATAAACATGCCCCTTTCAAAAAATGTAGAACCAGGAACAGATATAGCCCTTGGTTCACTCCAGACCTGACTGCCCTTGACCAGCACAAAAACATCCTGTGGCGTTCTGCATTAGCATCGAATAGCCCCCGCGATATGCAACTTTTCAGGGTAGTTAGGAACAAATATACACAGGCAGCAGTTAGGAAAGCTAAGGCTAGCTTTTTCAAGCAGACATTTGCATCCTGTAGCACAAACTCAAAAAAGTTCTAGGACACTGTATACTGTATACTGTATACACTGTATTGTATAGTCCATGGAGAATAAGAGCACCTCCTCCCAGCTGCCCACTGCACTGAGGCTAGGAAATACTGTCACCACTGATAAATCCATGATAATTGAGAATTTCAATAAGCATTTTTCCACGGCTGGCCATGATTTCCACCTGGCTACCCCTACCCCGGCCAACAGCTCTGCACCCTCCACGGCAACTCGCCCAAGCCCCCACTTCTCCTTCACCCAAATTCAGATAGCTGATGTCCTGAAAGAGCTGCAAAATCTGGATCCCTACAAATCAGCTGGGCTAGACAATCTGGACCCTCTTCCTGAAATTATCCGCCGCCATTGTCGCAACCCCTATTACTAGTCTGTTCAACCTCTCTTTCGTATCGTCTGAGATTCCTAAAGATTGGAAAGCGGCCGCCGTCATCCCCCTTTTCAAAGGGGGAGACACTTTAGATCCAAACTGTTAAAGACCTATATCTATCCTGCCCTGCCTTTCTAAAATCTTCGAAAGCCAAGTTAACAAACAGATTACCAATCATTTCGAATCCCACCGTACCTTCTCCGCTATGCGATCTCGTTTCCGAGCTGGTCACGGGTGCACCTCAGCCACGCTCAAGGTCCTAAACGATATCATAACCACCATCGATAAAAGACAGTACTGAGGCCTCCCGGGTGACGCAGTGGTCTAAGGCCACCAGAGACTCTGAGTTCGAGCCCAGGCTCTGTCGCAGCCGGCCACGACCAGGAGGTTTGAGGGTTTGACCAGTAGGGATATCCTTGTCTCATCGCGCACTAGCAACTCCTGTGGCGGGCCGGGCACAGTGCACGCTGACCAGGTCGCTAGGTGTATGGTGTTTCCTCTGACACATTGTTGCGGCTGGCTTCCGGGTTGGATGCGCGCTGTTGTAAGAAGCAGTGTTTTGGAGGAAGCAGCCAACGTGAGTAAAACATTTAAACGTGTTAACCCTCGCAAGGCTGCCGTCCCAGACGGCATCCCTAGCCGCGTCCTCAGAGCATGCGCAGACCAGCTGGCTGGTGTGTTTACGGACATATTCAATCACTCCCTATCCCAGTCTGCTGTTCCCTCATGCTTCAAGAGGGCCACCATTGTTCCCAAGAAAGCCAAGGTAACTGAGCTAAACGACTATTGCCCTGTAGCACTCACTTCCGTCATCATGAAGTGCTTTGAGAGACTAGTCAAGGATCATATCACCTCCACCCTACCTGACACCCTAGACCCTCTCCAATTTACTTACCGCCTCAGTAGGTCCACAAACAATGCAATCGCAATCACACTACACACTGCCCTAACCCATCTGGACAAGAGGAATACCTATGTAATAATGCTGTTCATCGATTACAGCTCAGCATTAACACCATAGTACCCTCCAAACTCGTCATTAAGCTCGAGAACCTTGGTCTCGACCCCGCCCTGTGCAACTGGGTCCTGGACTTTCTGATGAGCCGCCCCCAGGTGGTGAATGTAGGAAACAACATCTCCACTTTGCTGACCCACAACATTGGGGCCCCACAAAGATGTGTGCTCAGCCCTCTCCTGTACTCCCTGTTCACCCACGACTGCGTGGCCATGCACGCCTCTAACTCAATCATCAAGTTTGCAGACAACACAACAGTGGCAGGCCTGATTACCAACAACAACGAGACGGCCTAAAGGGAGAAGGTGAGGGCCCTCAGAGTGTGGTGTCAGGAAAATAACCTCACACTCAACGTCAACAAAACAAAGGAGATGATTGTGGACTTCAGGAAACAGCAGAGGGAGCACCCCCCTATCCACATCGACGGGACAGTAGTGGAGAGGGTAGTACGTTTTAAGTTCCTCGGCGTACACATCAAAGACAAACTGAATTGGTCCACCCACACAGACAACGTGGTGAAGAAGGCGCAACAGCGTCTCCTCAACCTCAGGAGGCTGAAGAAATTCGACTTGGCCCATAGGACCCTCACAAACTTTTACAGATGCCCAATCGAGAGCATCCTGTTGGGCTGTATCACCGCCTGGTATGGCAACTGCTCCGCCCACAACCGTAAGGCTCTCCAGAGTGTAGTGAGGTCTGCACAACGCATCACCGGGGGCAAACTACCTGCCCTCCAGGAAACCTACACCACCCGATGTCACAGGAAGGCCATAAAGATCATCAAGGACAACAACCACCTGAGCCACTGCCTGTTCACCCCTCTCTCATCCAGAAGGCGAGGTCAGTACAGGTGCATTAAAGCTGGGACCAAGAGACTGAAAAACAGCTTCTATCTCAAGGCCATCAGACTGTTAAACAGCCATCACTAACATTGAGTGGCTGCTGCCAACATACTGACTCAAATCTCTAGCCACTTTAATAATAAAAAATGTGATGTAATAAATGTATCACTAGTCACTTTAAGCAATGCCACTTTATATAATGTTTACATGACCTACATTACTCATCTCATATGTATATACTGTACTCTATACCATCTACTGCATCTTGCCTATGCCGCATGGCCATCGCTCATCCATATATTTATATGTACATATTCTTATTCATTCCTTTACACTTGTGTGTATTAGGTAGTTGTTGTGATTGTTAGATTCCTTGTTAGATATTACTGCACGGTCGGAACTAGAAGCACAAGCATTTCGCTACACTCACATTAACATTTGCTAACCATGTGTATGTGACCAATAAAATTTGATTTAATTTGATCTCTGCACACAACCACTCACTTACACTACTGATTACTGACTACACATGCCGTTGTTAATTGTATTTATGTTACTTCAGTTAATAAATATATTTTTGTTATTCCTTATCTCCACATTTTCTCCTTTTTTGTTCTGGACTTCAAGCCGGTTCGTGACAAGTGGGGGCTCATCTGGGATCTGAAGGGTATGATTCTCGCTTTGTGGTGCGAGTCATCCGGAATCATAAGGTTGGTTCTTAGACATTTTTGTAATAGTATTTTGTTGCATTATGATGGGTTAATGCTTATTGGAATGCGCTTTGGTTGGTATTCACGGCACATTCTTATATGTGTTTGACATAGTGCCTTAGATACGTATCAGTGACTGGTTGTCCGGTGATGTCATTAAACAAGTGTGTTGCCTGGTAGAGTATGACAGTGGGCCTAGTTTTATTGGGCTTACTAGTATGTGTATTGTGTTTGGGAGAAAACGTGGAGTTAATGTTTGAGAAACAGACAAAGCATCAATACAGGACTAAGATCGAATCCTACTTCACCGGCTCCGATGCTCGTCGGATGTGGCAGGGCTTGTAAACTATTACAGACTACAAAGGGAAGCACAGACGAGAGCTGCCCAGTGACACGAGCCTACCAGACGAGCTAGATAACTTCTATGTTCGCTTAGAGGCAAGTAACACCGAAACATGCATGAGAGCACCAAGTCTTCCGGATGACTGTGTGATCACGCTCTCCGCAGCCGATGTGAGAAAGACCTTTAAACAGGTCAACATTTACAAGGCCGCAGGGCCAGACGGATTACCAGGACGTGTACTGCGAGCATGCGCTGACCAACTAGCAAGTGTCTTCACTGACATTTTCAACCTCTCCCTCTCTGAGTCTGTAATACCAACATGTTTCAAGCAGATCACCATGGTCCCTGTGTCCAAGAACACCAAGGTAACCTGCTTAAATGACTACCGACCCGTAGCACTCACGTCTGTAGCCATGAAGTGCTTTGAAAGGCTGGTCATGGCTCACATCAACACCATTAACCCTAGACCCACTCTAACTTGCATACCGCACCAACAGATCCACAGATGATGCAATCTCTATTACACTCCACACTGCCCTTTCCCACCTGGACAAAAGGAACACCTATGTGAGAATTCTATTCATTGACTACAGCTCAGCGTTTAACACCATAGTACCCTCAAAGCTCATCACTAAGCTAAGGACCCTGGGACTAAACACCTCCCTCTGCAACTGGATCCTAGACTTCCTGACGGGCCGCCCCCAGGTGGTAAGGGTAGGTAACAACACATCCGCCACATTGATCCTCAACACAGGTCTACCTTACACATTCTGACCCCATGACCAAGAAGAGGAGAGGTTCCACAGAGAGGGATACTGTAGTCGACCCTGCACATTCTGAAAAGGTTGGCTGGACCTCTTTGAAGTCAAAATGTCAATAACCTAAGTAGAAGTGAAAGTAACTGTCACGCCCTGGCCTTAGTTATCTTTATTTTCTTTATTATTTTAGTTAGGTCAGGGTGTGACA
This sequence comes from Salvelinus fontinalis, assembly GCF_029448725.1. Taxonomy (NCBI): domain Eukaryota; kingdom Metazoa; phylum Chordata; class Actinopteri; order Salmoniformes; family Salmonidae; genus Salvelinus; species Salvelinus fontinalis. The sequence continues at coordinate 60,230,441 of NC_074676.1, forward strand.
TGGGGGTTGTATGTGTTTTGTATTGTCTAGGGGTTTTTGTATGTTTATGGGGCAGTGTTCAGTCTAGGTTTATGTATGTCTATGGTTGCCTAGATTGGTTCTCAATTAGAGACAGGTGTCTATCGTTGTCTCTGATTGGGAACCATATTTAGGCAGCCATATTCATTAGGTAGTTTGTGGGTGATTGTCTATGTCTATGTTGCATGTCAGCACATTGTTTATATAGCTTCACATTCGTTTAGTTTGTAAAGTGTTCTTGGTCTTCGTTCTATTAAACGAGAAGATGTATTGTTATCACGCTGCGCCTTGGTCCTCTCTTCCACCATACGACGATCGTAACCCAGTAAAATACAGCTTGAGTAAAAGTCTGAAAGTATTTGTTTTTAAATATACTAAAGTATCAAAAGTAAATGTAATTGCTAAAATATACTAAAAAGTAAAAGTATAAATATTCCTTTATATTAGGCAAAGCAAACGGCACGATTTTCTTGTTTTTTTCATTTATTTGCACTCCAACACAGTCATTTACAACAAAAATCATTTGTGAGCCAGATCAGAAGCAGTAGGGATGACCAGAGATGTTCTCTCAAGTAAGTGAATTTGGACCATTTTCCTGTCCTGCTAAGAATTAAAAATGTAACGAGTTCTTTTGGGTGTCAGGGAAAATGTATGGAGTAAAAAGTACATTATTTTCTTTAGGAATGTAGTGAAGTAAAGTTGCCAAAAATATAAATAGTAAAGTCAAGTACAGATACGACTGCAGTAGTACTGCAAAGGTACTGCAGTAGTACAGTAGTATTTTGCTTTCCACTACTGTGCCCTATGGGGCCAATTCCGACCCGAGTTAAGCTCGCATAAATGAGCGAATTCCCTTTTTATGTGCTTTTCTCTCAATGCTTATTCTGACCATGGACTTAAGCATAGTGTGCCATTCACCCGCTATTCATTTTGAGATCAAATAAATGTGTGGTGCAGGTGTGCCTACAGATACACCGTATTCTGACCTTGACTTAGTTACTCCACCTTTACGATGTGACTTCCGGTCACAACTTGTGGACTTGTTTACGTGCTGCTGTGCGCTGTGTTTCAGAGGCCGAGCCTTCTCTGGTTTACCAGGCGGGAAGGGCTACCAACGTAAAGGCAAATCTGAAGATGGTGCTGGCTGAAGCTAAAACTTGCGAGTGTAGAGAGTATAGAGATATTGTTATCTTCATCGGCACCAACAATGTTAGGATGAAACAGTCAGAGGTCACCAAACGCAACATAGCTTCAGTTAGGGGGAGTGAGGAGGTCTACAGCAGTAATTGTCTCTGGCCCCGTCCCAGTTAGGGGGAGTGAGGAGGTCTACAGCAGTAATTGTCTCTGGCCCCCTCCCAGTTAGGGGGAGTGAGGAGGTCTACAGCAGTAATTGTCTCTGGCCCCGTCCCAGTTAGGGGGAGTGAGGAGGTCTACAGCAGAGTCTCTGGTCCCCTCCCAGTTAGGGGGAGTGAGGAGGTCTACAGCAGAGTCTCTGGCCCCCTCCCAGTTAGGGGGAGTGAGGAGGTCTACAGCAGTAATTGTCTCTGGCCCCCTCCCAGTTAGGGGGAGTGAGGAGGTCTACAGCAGTAATTGTCTCTGGCCCCCTCCCAGTTAGGGGGAGTGAGGAGGTCTACAGCAGTAATTGTCTCTGGCCCCGTCCCAGTTAGGGGGAGTGAGGAGGTCTACAGCAGTAAGTGTCTCTGGCCCCCTCCCAGTTAGGGGGAGTGAGGAGGTCTACAGCAGTAATTGTCTCTGGCCCCCTCCCAGTTAGGGGGAGTGAGGAGGTCTACAGCAGAGTCTCTGGTCCCTTCCCAGTTAGGGGGAGTGAGGAGGTCTACAGCAGAGTCTCTGGTCCCCTCCCAGTTAGGGGGAGTGAGGAGGTCTACAGCAGAGTCTCTGGTCCCCTCCCAGTTAGGGGGAGTGAGGAGGTCTACAGCAGTAATTGTCTCTGGCCCCCTCCCAGTTAGGGGGAGTGAGGAGGTCTACAGCAGAGTCTCTGGTCCCTTCCCAGTTAGGGGGAGTGATGAGGTCTACAGCAGAGTCTCTGGTCCCCTCCCAGTTAGGGGGAGTGAGGAGGTCTACAGCAGAGTCTCTGGTCCCCTCCCAGTTAGGGGGAGTGAGGAGGTCTACAGCAGTAACTGTCTCTGGCCCCCTCCCAGTTAGGGGGAGTGAGGAGGTCTACAGCAGTAATTGTCTCTGGCCCCCTCCCAGTTAGGGGGAGTGAGGAGGTCTACAGCAGAGTCTCTGGTCCCTTCCCAGTTAGGGGGAGTGATGAGGTCTACAGCAGAGTCTCTGGTCCCCTCCCAGTTAGGGGGAGTGAGGAGGTCTACAGCAGAGTCTCTGGTCCCCTCCCAGTTAGGGGGAGTGAGGAGGTCTACATCCAGCAGCATACCACCCTACATCCCACTGCTGCTTGCTTCTGAAGCTAAGCAGGGTTGGTCCTGGTTGGTCCCTAGATGGGAGACCAGATGCTGCTGGAAGTGGTGTTGGATGGCCAGTAGGAGGCACCCTTTCCTCTGGTATAAAAAATATATAAAATATCCCAATAACCCAGGACAGTGATTAGGGATGCTGCCCTGTGTAGGGTGGCGTCTTTTGGAGGGGACGTTAAACGGGTGTCCTGACTCTCTGTGGTCACTAAAGATCCCATGGCACTTATCGTAAGAGTAGGGGTGTTAACCCCGGTGTCCTGGCTAAATTCCCAAGCTGTCCCTCATACCATCACGGTCACCTTATAATCCCCAGCTTACAATTGGCTCATTCATCCCCCTCCTCTCCCCTGTAACTATTCCCCAGGTCGTTCCTGTAAGTGAGAATGTGTTCTCAGTCAACTTACCTGGTAAAATAAAATAAAAAATAAACTCAATCGCTGGTTGAAAACTGTTTTCTGCCCCTCCCAAAATATATAATTTGTAGATAATTGGCCCTCTTTCTGGGACTCACCCACAAACAGGACCAAGCCTGGCCTGCTGAGGAGTGACGGACTCCATCCTAGCTCGAGGGGTGCTCTCATCTTATCTACCAACATAGACAGAGCTCTAACTCCCCTAGCTCCACAATGAGATAGGGTGCAGGCCAGGCAGCAGGCTGTTAGCCAACCTGCCAGCTTAGTGGAGTCTGCAACTAGCATAGTCAGTGTAGTCAGCTCAGCTATCCCCATTGAGACTTTTTCTCTGCCTCGATCTAGGTTGGGCAAATCAATGCAATGTTACGAAGATGGAAAAACGCTGTCCTTCAAATAGTCTTGATATGTCTGTCAAAAGAGAGGGTTAGAGGAACACTGTATATGTCCCAGGAGGCCTGTTAACAGTAGCTATAAAACGTGACTGAGTAGGCTGCATAGATTTTAGACATAGACCATGCCTCAGGACTACCTGGCCTGATGACTCCTAGCTGTCCCCAGTTCACCTGGTCGTGCTGCTGCTCCAGTTTTAACTGTTCTGCCTGCGGCTATGGAACACTGACCTGTTCACTGGACCTGTTCACTGGACGTGCTACCTTGTCCCAGACCTGCTGTTTTCAACTCTCTCTCCCGCACCTGCTGTCTCTACCTCTGAATGATCAGCTATGAAAAGCCAACTGACATTTACTCCTGAGGCGCTGACCTGTTGCACCCTCGACAACCACTGTGATTATTATTATTTGACCCTGCTGGTCATCTATGAACGTTTGAACATCTTGGCCATGTACTGTTATAATCTCCACATGGCACAGCCAGAAGAGGACTGGCAACCCCTCAGAGCCTGGTTCCTCTCTAGGTTTCTTCCTAGGTTCTGGCTTTTCTAGGGAGTTTTTCCTAGCCACCGTGCTTCTACATCTGCATTGCTTGCTGTTTGGGGTTTTAGGCTGGGTTTCTGTACAGCACTTTGAGACATCGGCTGATGTAAAAAGGGCTTTATAAATACATTTGATTTAAATTTTATTGAATAAGGTCTAGTGAACCTGCCGGTTCCAAGTCGAAAAATAATCGACTAATTTTGTTTATATAAATAACACCATTCTCTATCCACTGTAATTTACAACTTGATAAGATCTATTGATAAGAGCTAGGTAAATGAGTAATCCGTTTGATGAGGGAATTTTAAATATATATTACATTTGTTTAAGATCTATTTTCCCTTATAATCGCTGGAGATAAATGTGAAACCAGTCACATGGCAGCAAACTGAAGCTTATCAACATATCACCTTTCTCACAGTAAAGTTGATGAAATTCTTTGCCATTATGCAGAATTTAAATTGTACGGCCTTTTAACCTGTGGGAATGGGCACTCTCGAATGTCTTAAATATAGGCTCCTCCGGCTTTCTCTGTTTCCTATTTCTGTCATGTTAAATATTAGTCACTATCAGTATCGATCGTCAGTAGGTCTAATGACAACACATTCAACTGCCAATTCAATGTTCGTTCCCTTCAGTTGGTATAGCCTACATTATCATTCCATAACAGTTTGAACCTGACCCATGTTGCAATACTTGGGCATCACACGGTTCCATGGTTAGTGCAGAATATAGACGAGGGTATAGCCTATTCTATTGTACACTATTCTCCCTCTTACTTTCATGCGGGAAGTCTGAATACCAACTACTGAGAAGTGCTTAAAAGAAAGGCATCATTTCCTAAAGTACTGCAATGAATAGGGAATAGGGTGCCATTTGGGATAAGGTGCACCATAACCAGGAGGGCTGAGCCCAGACTTGGCTCTCTGTCGTGAATTGTCAACAATCTGCATTTTAATAACTTCCTGTCTCTCTTTAATACCATCCCATGTGGCTGGGAGGGCTGGGAGACAAGCAGGGCAGGATTCTCAGGGAGGCTGGCCATGTACACTCCCTCCCCTGGTCCATTGGCAGACCAGCAGCCTCAGCAGGAGGTAGGGGAGGGCCATGTGCCAGAGAGTCCCTTTCTTCCCAGCCTCCAGTCAGATGATGTGTGTTTCTGTGGAGTGGGACTGTTAGTGAAGGAGCTCTCCGCCTGCCTGTGAACAGAACAGTAGTCGGCAGTAATTAACAGGTGCTGTGAGAAGCCTCTCTGTTCCTACTGAACATCAGGAGCTGCCAGACCTCTCCAGAACCTCTCCAGCAGCCAGAGAAGAGCTCTTGAGGGTCAACGGAGCGGGTCCAGAGAGGGGCGGGTAAACCATGGACCTGTGTGCCTCCACTTTGGAGCTGTTGGGGATGGTAGTGTACATGGCAGCCTGGCTGTGTGCTCTGGCCACCACCCTGATGCCACAGTGGCTGACCCTGTCCACAGACCTCTTGCTCACAGAGAGCTATGAGCTGGGTCTCTGGGAGACCTGTGTGGTCCAGGACATGGGGGGGATGGAGTGTCGACCCTACGACAGCCTGCTGGGCCTGCCTCAGGACATCAAGGTGGCCCGTGTCTTCATGTGTATCTCCCTGACTGTGGGCCTGCTGGGCCTGCTGCTGGCTATCCCTGGTCTTTACCTGGTCAACAGCTTCAGCCAGGGGCTGGAGGGCTGCAGGGCCAAGAGGATCATGAAGGTGGCAGGAGGGGTGCTGGGGATGCTAGCTGGGGTGCTGTGTCTGGTCCCTGTTTCCTACGTCGCCCACTTGACGGTAATGCGTTACTTTGATGAGTCAGTGCCGGAGGTGGTGCCACGCTGGGAGTTTGGTGATGCCCTGTTCTGCGGCTGGGTGGGGGGGTTCCTCCTGCTGGTGGCGGGATTACTCCTGTTTGCATCCTGTCTGGGGCCTCTGGCAGACCATTCCAGGGGACCTCAGGCAGACTATTATGGAGCCCCCCAAGCAGATCATTCCAGGGGACCTCGGACAGACTATTACGGAGCACCCCAGGCACAATCGCCGAAGAGAAACGAGGTCCGGAGTACGGATCACTCCTCCAGGAAACCTCCAGAGTATGTCTGAGGCGAGGGGAGAAGAGAGGAAAGGCGATACGAGGTCCGGAGTATGGATCATTCCTCCAAGAAACCTCCAGAGTATGTCTGAGGCGAGGGGAGAAGAGAGGAAAGGCGATACGAGGTCCGGAGTATGGATCATTCCTCCAGGAAACCTCCAGAGTATGTCTGAGGCGAGGGGAGAAGAGGGGAGGTTTCCTGGAAGAATGATCCGTACTCTGGACCTCGTATCTCCTCTCCTCTCTCTGAGGCGAGGGGAGGTGGAAGGAAAGAGAGGGGAGAGGTATTCTGGAAGGTTTGTGGATGGTTCTGCCTCTCTTGAAAATAGTTAAACAGCCTAAGAACCAGCCTTGGCACTCTGGCTGACTGCTTTTTGACAGGCTGTTTATAAAGCAGCTACATGCTTCTATGTCAAACCCACAGGGAATACCTGGAGTGTTGGGATGTAAACCTGCTCCAGCCTCACCCCATCCTCCCTGACGCTATAAAACCTGCTCCAGCCTCACCCCATCCTCCCTGACGCTATAAAACCTGCTCCAGCCTCACCCCATCCTCCCTGACGCTATAAAACCTGCTCCAGCCTCACCCCATCCTCCCTGACGCTATAAAACCTGCTCCAGCCTCACCCCATCCTCCCTGGCGCTATAAAACCTGCTCCAGCCTCACCCCATCCTCCCCGACGCTATAAAACCTGCTCCAGCCTCACCCCATCGTCCCTGATGGTATAAAACCTGCTCCAGCCTCACCCCATCCTCCCTGACGCTATAAAACCTGCTCCAGCCTCACCCCATCCTCCCTGACGCTATAAAACCTGCTCCAGCCTCACCCCATCCTTCCTGATGGTATAAAACCTGCTCCAGCCTCACCCCATCCTCCCTGACGCTATAAAACCTGCTCCAGCCTCCCCCCATCCTCCCTGGCGCTATAAAACCTGCTCCAGCCTCACCCCATCCTCCCTGACGCAATAAAACCTGCTCCAGCCTCACCCCATCCTCCCTGATGGTATAAAACTTGCTCCAGCCTCACCCCATCCTCCCTGGCGCTATAAAACCTGCTCCAGCCTCACCCCATCCTCCCTGACGCTATAAAACCTGCTCCAGCCTCACCCCATCCTCCCTGACGCTATAAAACCTGCTCCAGCCTCACCCCATCCTCCCTGACTCTATAAAACCTGCTCCAGCCTCACCCCATCCTCCCTGACGCTATAAAACCTGCTCCACCCTCACCCCATCCTCCCAGACGCTATCTAACCTGCTACATCCTCACCCCATCCTCCCTGACGCTATAAAACCTGCTCCAGCCTCACCCCATCCTCCCTGACGCTATAAAACCTGCTCCAGCCTCACCCCATCCTCCCTGACGCTATAAAACCTGCTCCAGCCTCACCCCATCCTCCCTGACGCTATAAAACCTGCTCCACCCTCACCCCATCCTCCCTGACGCTATAAAACCTGCTCCAGCCTCACCCCATCCTCCCTGACGCTATAAAGCCTGTATGCAGTTAATTCTTTCTGACAAATCTTTTTTTTAATAATGTCAATTTAATGTAGAAATTAAACACTTGATATACAGTAATTGCAATAAATAATAGTTTAGTGTTATATATAAGTATATAGTTCACTGAATTTAAGATGTTTTTGTAAATAAAACTTTACAATTATATCAGTCATAAATCAATAATCTACTGTAATGAATTGATCTGAATAAAATTGGTTTCTCTCCAACATGCTGAGGTTGACATCCAGACAACAATGTCACTGTTTTCTTCATCTTCTCTCGACGAGTAACAACCTGTCATGTAGATGGGTTAGGGTTAGGGTTAGTTCCAACCAGTCATGTAGATGGGTTAGTGTTAGTTCCAACCAGTCATGTAGATGGGTTAGGGTTAGTTCCAACCAGCCATGTAGATGGGTTAGGGTTAGTTCCAACCTGTCATGTAGATGGGTTAGTGTTAGTTCCAACCAGCCATGTAGATGGGTTAGGGTTAGTTCCAACCTGTCATGTAGATGGGTTAGGGTTAGTTCCAACCAGCCATGTAGATGGGTTAGGGTTAGTTCCAACCAGCCATGTAGATGGGTTAGGGTTAGTTCCAACCAGCCATGTAGATGGGTTAGGGTTAGTTCCAACCAGCCATGTAGATGGGTTAGGGTTAGTTCCAACCAGCCATGTAGATGGGTTAGGGTTAGGGTTAGTTCCAACCAGCCATGTAGATGGGTTAGGGTTAGTTCCAACCAGTCATGTAGATGGGTTAGGGTTAGTTCCAACCAGCCATGTAGATGGGTTAGGGTTAGTTCCAACCAGTCATGTAGATGGGTTAGGGTTAGGGTTAGTTCCAACCAGTCATGTAGATGGGTTAGGGTTAGGGTTAGTTCCAACCAGTCATGTAGATGGGTTAGGGTTAGTTCCAACCAGCCATGTAGATGGGTTAGGGTTAGTTCCAACCAGCCATGTAGATGGGTTAGGGTTAGTTCCAACCAGCCATGTAGATGGGTTAGGGTTAGGGTTAGTTCCAACCAGCCATGTAGATGGGTTAGGGTTAGGGTTAGTTCCAACCAGTCATGTGAATGGGTTAGGGTTAGTTCCAACCAGCCATGTAGATGGGTTAGGGTTAGTTCCAACCAGCCATGTAGATGGGTTAGGGTTAGTTCCAACCAGTCATGTAGATGGGTTAGGGTTAGTGTTAGTTCCAACCTGCCATGTAGATGGGTTTGGGTTAGTTCCAACCAGTCATGTAGATGGGTTAGGGTTAGTTCCAACCAGTCATGTAGATGGGTTAGGGTTAGTTACAACCAGCCATGTAGATGGGTTAGGGTTAGTTCCAACCAGCCATGTAGATGGGTTAGGGTTAGTTCCAACCAGCCATGTAGATGGGTTAGGGTTAGTTCCAACCAGTCATGTAGATGGGTTAGGGTTAGGGTTAGTTCCAACCTGCCATGTAGATGGGTTAGGGTTAGTTCCAACCAGTCATGTACATGGGTTAGGGTTAGTTCCAACCAGCCATGTAGATGGGTTAGGGTTAGTTCCAACCAGCCATGTAGATGGGTTAGGGTTAGTTCCAACCAGTCATGTAGATGGGTTAGGGTTAGTTCCAACCAGTCATGTAGATGGGTTAGGGTTAGGGTTAGTTCCAACCAGTCATGTAGATGGGTTAGGGTTAGTTCCAACCAGTCATGTAGATGAGTTAGGGTTAGTTCCAACCAGTCATGTAGATGAGTTAGGGTTAGTTCCAACCAGTCATGTAGATGGGTTAGGGTTAGGGTTAGTTCCAACCAGCCATGTAGATGAGTTAGGGTTAGTTCCAACCAGTCATGTAGATGGGTTAGGGTTAGGGTTAGTTCCAACCAGCCATGTAGATGGGTTAGGGTTAAGGTTAGTTCCAACCAGCCATGTAGATGGGTTAGGGTTAGGGTTAGTTCCAACCAGCCATGTAGATGGGTTAGGGTTAGTTCCAACCAGCCATGTAGATGGGTTAGGGTTAGTTTCAACCAGTCATGTAGATGGGTTAGGGTTAGTTCCAACCAGTCATGTAGATGGGTTAGGGTTAGTTCCAACCAGCCATGTAGATGGGTTAGGGTTAGGGTTAGTTCCAACCAGCCATGTAGATGGGTTAGGGTTAGTTCCAACCAGCCATGTAGATGGGTTAGGGTTAGTTCCAACCAGCCATGTAGATGGGTTAGGGTTAGTTCCAACCAGCCATGTAGATGGGTTAGTGTTAGTTCCAACCAGCCATGTAGATGGGTTAGGGTTAGTTCCAACCAGCCATGTAGATGGGTTAGGGTTAGTTCCAACCAGTCATGTAGATGGGTTAGGGTTAGTTCCAACCAGCCATGTAGATGGGTTAGGGTTAGTTCCAACCAGTCATGTAGATGGGTTAGGGTTAGGGTTAGTTCCAACCAGTCATGTAGATGGGTTAGGGTTAGGGTTAGTTCCAACCAGTCATGTAGATGGGTTAGGGTTAGTTCCAACCAGCCATGTAGATGGGTTAGGGTTAGTTCCAACCAGCCATGTAGATGGGTTAGGGTTAGTTCCAACCAGCCATGTAGATGGGTTAGGGTTAGGGTTAGTTCAAACCAGCCATGTAGATGGGTTAGGGTTAGGGTTAGTTCCAACCAGTCATGTGAATGGGTTAGGGTTAGTTCCAACCAGCCATGTAGATGGGTTAGGGTTAGTTCCAACCAGCCATGTAGATGGGTTAGGGTTAGTTCCAACCAGTCATGTAGATGGGTTAGGGTTAGTTCCAACCAGTCATGTAGATGGGTTAGGGTTAGTTCCAACCAGTCATGTAGATGGGTTAGGGTTAGTTCCAACCAGTCATGTAGATGGGTTAGGGTTAGTTCCAACCAGTCATGTAGATGGGTTAGGGTTAGTTCCAACCAGCCATGTAGATGGGTTAGGGTTAGTTCCAACCAGCCATGTAGATGGGTTAGGGTTAGTTCCAACCAGTCATGTAGATGGGTTAGGGTTAGGGTTAGTTCCAACCTGCCATGTAGATGGGTTAGGGTTAGTTCCAACCAGTCATGTACATGGGTTAGGGTTAGTTCCAACCAGCCATGTAGATGGGTTAGGGTTAGTTCCAACCAGCCATGTAGATGGGTTAGGGTTAGTTCCAACCAGTCATGTAGATGGGTTAGGGTTAGTTCCAACCAGTCATGTAGATGGGTTAGGGTTAGGGTTAGTTCCAACCAGTCATGTAGATGGGTTAGAGTTAGTTCCAACCAGTCATGTAGATGAGTTAGGGTTAGTTCCAACCAGTCATGTAGATGAGTTAGGGTTAGTTCCAACCAGTCATGTAGATGGGTTAGGGTTAGGGTTAGTTCCAACCAGCCATGTAGATGGGTTAGGGTTAAGGTTAGTTCCAACCAGCCATGTAGATGGGTTAGGGTTAGGGTTAGTTCCAACCAGCCATGTAGATGGGTTAGGGTTAGTTCCAACCAGCCATGTAGATGGGTTAGGGTTAGTTTCAACCAGTCATGTAGATGGGTAAGGTTAGTTCCAACCAGTCATGTAGATGGGTTAGGGTTAGTTCCAACCAGCCATGTAGATGGGTTAGGGTTATTTCCAACCAGTCATGTAGATGGGTTAGGGTTAGGGTTAGTTCCAACCAGTCATGTAGATGGGTTAGGGTTAGGGTTAGTTCCAACCAGCCATGTAGATGGGTTAGGGTTAGTTCCAACCAGTCATGTAGATGGGTTAGGGTTAGTTCCAACCAGCCATGTAGATGGGTTAGGGTTAGTTCCAACCAGGCATGTAGATGGGTTAGGGTTAGTTCCAACCAGTCATGTAGATGGGTTAGGGTTAGTTCCAACCAGTCATGTAGATGGGTTAGGGTTAGTTCCAACCAGTCATGTAGATGGGTTAGGGTTAGTTCCAACCAGTCATGTAGATGGGTTAGGGTTAGTTCCAACCAGCCATGTAGATGGGTTAGGGTTAGTTCCAACCAGCCATGTAGATGGGTTAGGGTTAGGGTTAGTTCTAACCAGTCATGTAGATGGGTTAGGGTTAGTTCCAACCAGCCATGTAGATGGGTTAGGGTTAGTTCCAACCAGCCATGTAGATGGGTTAGGGTTAGTTCCAACCAGCCATGTAGATGGGTTAGGGTTACGGTTAGTTCCAACCAGTCATGTAGATGGGTTAGGGTTAGTTCCAACCAGCCATGTAGATGGGTTAGGGTTAGTTCCAACCAGCCATGTAGATGGGTTAGGGTTAGTTTCAACCAGTCATGTAGATGGGTTAGGGTTAGTTCCAACCAGTCATGTAGATGGGTTAGGGTTAGTTCCAACCAGCCATGTAGATGGGTTAGGGTTATTTCCAACCAGTCATGTAGATGGGTTAGGGTTAGGGTTAGTTCCAACCAGTCATGTAGATGGGTTAGGGTTAGGGTTAGTTCCAACCAGCCATGTAGATGGGTTAGGGTTAGTTCCAACCAGTCATGTAGATGGGTTAGGGTTAGTTCCAACCAGCCATGTAGATGGGTTAGGGTTAGTTCCAACCAGTCATGTAGATGGGTTAGGGTTAGTTCCAACCAGTCATGTAGATGGGTTAGGGTTAGTTCCAACCAGTCATGTAGATGGGTTAGGGTTAGTTCCAACCAGTCATGTAGATGGGTTAGGGTTAGTTCCAACCAGTCATGTAGATGGGTTAGGGTTAGTTCCAACCAGCCATGTAGATGGGTTAGGGTTAGTTCCAACCAGCCATGTAGATGGGTTAGGGTGAGGGTTAGTTCCAACCAGTCATGTAGATGGGTTAGGGTTAGTTCCAACCAGCCATGTAGATGGGTTAGGGTTAGTTCCAACCAGCCATGTAGATGGGTTAGGGTTAGTTCCAACCAGCCATGTAGATGGGTTAGGGTTACGGTTAGTTCCAACCAGTCATGTAGATGGGTTAGGGTTAGTTCCAACCAGTCATGTAGATGGGTTAGGGTTAGGGTTAGTTCCAACCAGCCATGTAGATGGGTTAGGGTTAGTTCCAACCAGCCATGTAGATGGGTTAGGGTTAGTTCCAACCAGCCATGTAGATGGGTTAGGGTTAGGGTTAGTTCCAACCAGCCATGTAGATGGGTTAGGGTTAGGGTTAGTTCCAACCAGTCATGTGAATGGGTTAGGGTTAGTTCCAACCAGCCATGTAGATGGGTTAGGGTTAGTTCCAACCAGCCATGTAGATGGGTTAGGGTTAGTTCCAACCAGTCATGTAGATGGGTTAGGGTTAGTGTTAGTTCCAACCTGCCATGTAGATGGGTTAGGGTTAGTTCCAACCAGTCATGTAGATGGGTTAGGGTTAGTTCCAACCAGCCATGTAGATGGGTTAGGGTTAGTTCCAACCAGCCATGTAGATGGGTTAGGGTTAGTTCCAACCAGTCATGTAGATGGGTTAGGGTTAGTTCCAACCAGTCATGTAGATGGGTTAGGGTTAGTTCCAACCAGTCATGTAGATGGGTTAGGGTTAGTTCCAACCAGTCATGTAGATGGGTTAGGGTTAGTTCCAACCAGCCATGTAGATGGGTTAGGGTTAGTTCCAACCAGCCATGTAGATGGGTTAGGGTGAGGGTTAGTTCCAACCAGTCATGTAGATGGGTTAGGGTTAGTTCCAACCAGCCATGTAGATGGGTTAGGGTTAGTTCCAACCAGCCATGTAGATGGGTTAGGGTTAGTTCCAACCAGCCATGTAGATGGGTTAGGGTTACGGTTAGTTCCAAACAGTCATGTAGATGGGTTAGGGTTAGTTCCAACCAGTCATGTAGATGGGTTAGGGTTAGGGTTAGTTCCAACCAGCCATGTAGATGGGTTAGGGTTAGTTCCAACCAGCCATGTAGATGGGTTAGGGTTAGTTCCAACCAGCCATGTAGATGGGTTAGGGTTAGGGTTAGTTCCAACCAGCCATGTAGATGGGTTAGGGTTAGGGTTAGTTCCAACCAGTCATGTGAATGGGTTAGGGTTAGTTCCAACCAGCCATGTAGATGGGTTAGGGTTAGTTCCAACCAGCCATGTAGATGGGTTAGGGTTAGTTCCAACCAGTCATGTAGATGGGTTAGGGTTAGTGTTAGTTCCAACCTGCCATGTAGATGGGTTAGGGTTAGTTCCAACCAGTCATGTAGATGGGTTAGGGTTAGTTCCAACCAGCCATGTAGATGGGTTAGGGTTAGTTCCAACCAGCCATGTAGATGGGTTAGGGTTAGTTCCAACCAGTCATGTAGATGGGTTAGGGTTAGTTCCAACCAGTCATGTAGATGGGTTAGGGTTAGGGTTAGTTCCAAACTGCCATGTAGATGGGTTAGGGTTAGTTCCAACCAGTCATGTACATGGGTTAGGGTTAGTTCCAACCAGCCATGTAGATGGGTTAGGGTTAGTTCCAACCAGCCATGTAGATGGGTTAGGGTTAGTTCCAACCAGTCATGTAGATGGGTTAGGGTTAGTTCCAACCAGTCATGTAGATGGGTTAGGGTTAGGGTTAGTTCCAACCAGTCATGTAGATGGGTTAGGGTTAGTTCCAACCAGTCATGTAGATGAGTTAGGGTTAGTTCCAACCAGTCATGTAGATGAGTTAGGGTTAGTTCCAACCAGTCATGTAGATGGGTTAGGGTTAGGGTTAGTTCCAACCAGCCATGTAGATGAGTTAGGGTTAGTACCAACCAGTCATGTAGATGGGTTAGGGTTAGGGTTAGTTCCAACCAGCCATGTAGATGGGAAAGGGTTAAGGTTAGTTCCAACCAGCCATGTAGATGGGTTAGGGTTAGGGTTAGTTCCAACCAGCCATGTAGATGGGTTAGGGTTAGTTCCAACCAGCCATGTAGATGGGTTAGGGTTAGTTTCAACCAGTCATGTAGATGGGTTAGGGTTAGTTCCAACCAGTCATGTAGATGGGTTAGGGTTAGTTCCAACCAGTCATGTAGATGGGATAGGGTTAGGGTTAGTTCCAACCAGCCATGTAGATGGGTTAGGGTTAGTTCCAACCAGCCATGTAGATGGGTTAGGGTTAGTTCCAACCAGCCATGTAGATGGGTTAGGGTTAGTTCCAACCAGCCATGTAGATGGGTTAGGGTTAGTTCCAACCAGTCATGTAGATGGGTTAGGGTTAGTTCCAACCAGCCATGTAGATGGGTTAGGGTTATTTCCAACCAGTCATGTAGATGGGTTAGGGTTAGGGTTAGTTCCAACCAGTCATGTAGATGGGTTAGGGTTAGGGTTAGTTCCAACCAGCCATGTAGATGGGTTAGGGTTAGTTCCAACCAGTCATGTAGATGGGTTAGGGTTAGTTCCAACCAGCCATGTAGATGGGTTAGGGTTAGTTCCAACCAGTCATGTAGATGGGTTAGGGTTAGTTCCAACCAGTCATGTAGATGGGTTAGGGTTAGTTCCAACCAGTCATGTAGATGGGTTAGGGTTAGTTCCAACCAGTCATGTAGATGGGTTAGGGTTAGTTCCAACCAGTCATGTAGATGGGTTAGGGTTAGTTCCAACCAGCCATGTAGATGGGTTAGGGTTAGTTCCAACCAGCCATGTAGATGGGTTAGGGTTAGGGTTAGTTCCAACCAGTCATGTAGATGGGTTAGGGTTAGTTCCAACCAGCCATGTAGATGGGTTAGGGTTAGTTCCAACCAGCCATGTAGATGGGTTAGGGTTAGTTCCAACCAGCCATGTAGATGGGTTAGGGTTACGGTTAGTTCCAACCAGTCATGTAGATAGGTTAGGGTTAGTTCCAACCAGTCATGTAGATGGGTTAGGGTTAGGGTTAGTTCCAACCAGCCATGTAGATGGGTTAGGGTTAGTTCCAACCAGCCATGTAGATGGGTTAGGGTTAGTTCCAACCAGCCATGTAGATGGGTTAGGGTTAGGGTTAGTTCCAACCAGCCATGTAGATGGGTTAGGGTTAGGGTTAGTTCCAACCAGTCATGTGAATGGGTTAGGGTTAGTTCCAACCAGCCATGTAGATGGGTTAGGGTTAGTTCCAACCAGCCATGTAGATGGGTTAGGGTTAGTTCCAACAAGTCATGTAGATGGGTTAGGGTTAGTGTTAGTTCCAACCTGCCATGTAGATGGGTTAGGGTTAGTTCCAACCAGTCATGTAGATGGGTTAGGGTTAGTTCCAACCAGCCATGC
This sequence comes from Salvelinus fontinalis, assembly GCF_029448725.1. Classification (NCBI taxonomy): domain Eukaryota; kingdom Metazoa; phylum Chordata; class Actinopteri; order Salmoniformes; family Salmonidae; genus Salvelinus; species Salvelinus fontinalis. The sequence goes on from NC_074676.1 coordinate 60,245,928, forward strand.
AGATGGGTTAGGGTTAGTTCCAACCAGCCATGTAGATGGGTTAGGGTTAGTTCCAACCAGTCATGTAGATGGGTTAGGGTTAGTTCCAACCAGTCATGTAGATGGGTTAGGGTTAGGGTTAGTTCCAAACTGCCATGTAGATGGGTTAGGGTTAGTTTCAACCAGCCATGTAGATGGGTTAGGGTTAGTTCCAACCAGTCATGTAGATGGGTTAGGGTTAGTTCCAACCAGCCATGTAGATGGGTTAGGGTTAGTTCCAACCAGCCATGTAGATGGGTTAGGGTTAGTTCCAACCAGTCATGTAGATGGGTTAGGGTTAGTTCCAACCAGTCATGTAGATGGGTTAGGGTTAGGGTTAGTTCCAACCAGCCATGTAGATGGGTAGGGTTAGTTCCAACCAGCCATGTAGATGGGTTAGGGTTAGTTCCAACCAGTCATGTAGATGGGTTAGGGTTAGTTCCAACCAGTCATGTAGATGGGTTAGGGTTAGTTCCAACCAGCCATGTAGATGGGTTAGGGTTAGTTCCAACCAGCCATGTAGATGGGTTAGGGTTAGATCCAACCAGTCATGTAGATGGGTTAGGGTTAGTTCCAACCAGCCATGTAGATGGGTTAGGGTTAGTTCCAACCAGTCATGTAGATGGGTTAGGGTTAGTTCCAACCAGTCATGTAGATGGGTTAGGGTTAGTGTTAGTTCCAACCAGCCATGTAGATGGGTTAGGGTTAGTTCCAACCAGTCATGTAGATGGGTTAGGGTTAGTTCCAACCAGTCATGTAGATGGGTTAGGGTTAGTTCCAACCAGCCATGTAGATGGGTTAGGGTTAGTTCCAACCAGTCATGTAGATGGGTTAGGGTTAGTGTTAGTTCCAACCAGCCATGTAGATGGGTTAGGGTTAGTTCCAACCAGTCATGTAGATGGGTTAGGGTTAGGGTTAGTTCCAACCAGCCATGTAGATGGGTTACAGTTAGGGTTAGTTCCAACCAGTCATGTAGATGGGTTAGGGTTAGTTCCAACCAGCCATGTAGATGGGTTAGGGTTAGGGTTAGTTCCAACCAGTCATGTAGATGGGTTAGGGTTAGTTCCAACCAGCCATGTAGATGGGTTAGGGTTAGTTCCAACCAGCCATGTAGATGGGTTAGGGTTAGCTCCAACCAGCCATGTAGATGGGTTAGGGTTAGTTCCAACCAGCCATGTAGATGGGTTAGGGTTAGTTCCAACCAGTCATGTAGATGGGTTAGTGTTAGTTCCAACCAGTCATGTAGATGGGTTAGGGTTAGGGTTAATTCCAACCAGTCAAGTAGATGGGTTAGTGTTAGTTCCAACCAGCCATGTAGATGGGTTAGGGTTAGGGTTAGTTCCAACCAGCCATGTAGGTGGGTTAGGGTTAGTTCCAACCAGTCAAGTAGATGGGTTAGTGTTAGTTCCAACCAGCCATGTAGATGGGTTAGGTTTAGTTCCAACCAGCCATGTAGATGGGTTACGGTTAGTTCCAACCAGTCATGTAGATGGGTTAGGGTTAGTTCCAACCAGCCATGTAGATGGGTTAGGGTTAGTTCCAACCAGTCATGTAGATGGGTTAGGGTTAGTTCCAACCAGCCATGTAGATGGGTTAGGGTTAGTTCCAACCAGCCATGTAGATGGGTTAGTGTTAGTTCCAACCAGCCATGTAGATGGGTTAGGGTTAGTTCCAACCAGTCATGTAGATGGGTTAGGGTTAGGGTTAGTTCCAACCTGTCATGTAGATGGGTTAGGGTTAGTGTTAGTTCCAACCAGCCATGTAGATGGGTTAGTGTTAGTTCCAACCAGCCATGTAGATGGGTTAGGGTTAGTTCCAACCAGTCATGTAGATGGGTTAGGGTTAGGGTTAGTTCCAACCAGCCATGTAGATGGGTTAGGGTTAGTTCCAACCAGTCATGTAGATGGGTTAGGGTTAGTTTCAACCAGTCATGTAGATGGGTTAGGGTTAGGGTTAGTTCCAACCAGCCATGTAGATGGGTTAGGGTTAGTTCCAACCAGCCATGTAGATGGGTTAGGGTTAGTTCCAACCAGTCATGTAGATGGGTTAGGGTTAGGGTTAGTTCCAACCAGCCATGTAGATGGGTTAGGGTTAGTTCCAACCAGCCATGTAGATGGGTTAGGGTTAGTTTCAACCAGCCATGTAGATGGGTTAGGGTTAGTTTCAACCAGTCATGTAGATGGGTTAGGGTTAGGGTTAGTTCCAACCAGCCATGTAGATGGGTTAGGGTTAGTTCCAACCAGCCATGTAGATGGGTTAGGGTTAGTTCCAACCAGTCATGTAGATGGGTTAGGGTTAGGGTTAGTTCCAACCAGCCATGTAGATGGGTTAGGGTTAGTTCCAACCAGCCATTTAGATGGGTTAGGGTTAGTTCCAACCAGCCATGTAGATGGGTTAGGGTTAGTTCCAACCAGTCATGTAGATGGGTTAGGGTTAGGGTTAGTTCCAACCAGCCATGTAGATGGGTTAGGGTTAGTTCCAACCAGCCATGTAGATGGGTTAGGGTTAGTTCCAACCAGCCATGTAGATGGGTTAGGGTTAGTTCCAACCAGCCATGTAGATGGGTTAGGGTTAGTTTCAACCAGTCATGTAGATGGGTTAGGGTTAGTTCCAACCAGCCATGTAGATGGGTTAGGGTTAGTTCCAACCAGCCATTTAGATGGGTTAGGGTTATGGTTAGTTCCAACCAGCCATGTAGATGGGTTAGGGTTAGTTCCAACCAGCCATGTAGATGGGTTAGGGTTAGTTCCAACCAGCCATGTAGATGGGTTAGGGTTAGTTCCAACCAGTCATGTAGATGTGTTAGGGTTAGTTCCAACATGCCATGTAGATGGGTTAGGGTTAGTTCCAACCAGTCATGTAGATGGGTTAGGGTTAGGGTTAGTTTCAACCAGTCATGTAGATGGGTTAGGGTTAGTTCCAACCAGCCATGTAGATGGGTTAGGGTTAGGGTTAGTTCCAACCAGTCATGTAGATGGGTTAGGGTTAGTTCCAACCAGCCATGTAGATGGGTTAGGGTTAGGGTTAGTTCCAACCAGCCATGTAGATGGGTTAGGGTTAGTTCCAACCAGTCATGTAGATGGGTTAGGGTTAGTTCCAACCAGCCATGTAGATGGGTTAGGGTTAGTTTCAACCAGCCATGTAGATGTGTTAGGGTTAGTTCCAACCAGTCATGTAGATGGGTTAGGGTTAGTTCCAACCAGCCATGTAGATGGGTTAGGGTTAGTTCCAACCAGCCATGTAGATGGGTTAGGGTTAGTTTCAACCAGCCATGTAGATGGGTTAGGGTTAGTTCCAACCAGTCATGTAGATGGGTTAGGGTTAGTTCCAACCAGCCATGTAGATGGGTTAGGGTTAGTTTCAACCAGCCATGTAGATGGGTTAGGGTTAGTTCCAACCAGCCATGTAGATGGGTTAGGGTTAGTTCCAACCAGTCATGTAGATGGGTTAGGGTTAGTTCCAACCAGTCATGTAGATGGGTTAGGGTTAGGGTTAGTTCCAACCAGCCATGTAGATGGGTTAGGGTTAGTTCCAACCAGCCATGTAGATGGGTTAGGGTTAGTTCCAACCAGTCATGTAGATGGGTTAGGGTTAGTTCCAACCAGTCATGTAGATGGGTTAGGGTTAGTTCCAACCAGCCATGTAGATGGGTTAGGGTTAGTTCCAACCAGCCATGTAGATGGGTTAGGGTTAGTTCCAACCAGTCATGTAGATGGGTTAGGGTTAGTTCCAACCAGCCATGTAGATGGGTTAGGGTTAGTTCCAACCAGTCATGTAGATGGGTTAGGGTTAGTTCCAACCAGTCATGTAGATGGGTTAGGGCTAGTTCCAACCAGCCATGTAGATGGGTTAGGGTTAGTTCCAACCAGTCATGTAGATGGGTTAGGGTTAGTTCCAACCAGTCATGTAGATGGGTTAGGGTTAGTTCGAACCAGCCATGTAGATGGGTTAGGGTTAGTTCCAACCAGTCATGTAGATGGGTTAGGGTTAGTTCCAACCAGCCATGTAGATGGGTTAGGGTTAGGGTTAGTTCCAACCAGCCATGTAGATGGGTTAGGGTTAGTTCCAACCAGCCATGTAGATGGGTTAGGGTTAGTTCCAACCAGTCATGTAGATGGGTTAGGGTTAGTTCCAACCAGCCATGTAGATGGGTTAGGGTTAGTTCCAACCAGTCATGTAGATGGGTTAGGGTTAGTTCCAACCAGCCATGTAGATGGGTTAGGGTTAGGGTTAGTTCCAACCAGCCATGTAGATGGGTTAGGGTTAGTTCCAACCAGTCATGTAGATGGGTTAGGGCTAGTTCCAACCAGCCATGTAGATGGGTTAGGGTTAGTTCCAACCAGTCATGTAGATGGGTTAGGGTTAGTTCCAACCAGTCATGTAGATGGGTTAGGGTTAGTTCGAACCAGCCATGTAGATGGGTTAGGGTTAGTTCCAACCAGTCATGTAGATGGGTTAGGGTTAGTTCCAACCAGCCATGTAGATGGGTTAGGGTTAGGGTTAGTTCCAACCAGCCATGTAGATGGGTTAGGGTTAGTTCCAACCAGCCATGTAGATGGGTTAGGGTTAGTTCCAACCAGTCATGTAGATGGGTTAGGGTTAGTTCCAACCAGCCATGTAGATGGGTTAGGGTTAGTTCCAACCAGTCATGTAGATGGGTTAGGGTTAGTTCCAACCAGCCATGTAGATGGGTTAGGGTTAGGGTTAGTTCCAACCAGCCATGTAGATGGGTTAGGGTTAGTTCCAACCAGTCATGTAGATGGGTTAGGGTTAGTTCCAACCAGCCATGTAGATGGGTTAGGGTTAGTTCCAACCAGCCATGTAGATGGGTTAGGGTTAGTTTCAACCAGCCATGTAGATGGGTTAGGGTTAGGGTTAGTTCCAACCAGTCATGTAGATGGGTTAGGGTTAGTTCCAACCAGCCATGTAGATGGGTTAGGGTTAGTTCCAACCAGCCATGTAGATGGGTTAGGGTTAGTTTCAACCAGTCATGTAGATGGGTTAGGGTTAGTTGTCATTTCAATCTGTAGCATCTTACTGTATACTGTAGTCTATTACACAATGCCATGATACTGTAGTCTATTACACAATGCTATGATACTTTAGTCTATTACACAATGCTATGATACTGTAGTCTATTACACAATGCTATGATACTGTAGTCTATTACACAATGCTATGATACTGTAGTCTACCCTACACAATGCTATGATACTGTAGTCTATTACACAATGCTATGATACTGTAGTCTATTACACAATGCTATGATACTGTAGTCTACCCTACACAATGCTATGATACTGTAGTCTGTTACACAATGCTATGATACTGTAGTCTGTTACACAATGCTATGATACTGTAGTCTATTACACAATGCTATGATACTGTAGTCTACCCTACACAATGCTATGATACTGTAGTCTACCCTAGACAATGCTATGATACTGTAGTCTATTACACAATGCTATGATACTGTAGTCTATTACACAATGCTATGATACTATAGTCTACCCTACACAATGCTATGATACTGTAGTCTATTACACAATGCTATGATACTGTAGTCTACCCTACACAATGCTATGATACTGTAGTCTACCCTACACAATGCTATGATACTGTAGTCTATTACACAATGCTATGATACTGTAGTCTATTACACAATGCTATGATACTGTAGTCTATTACACAATGCTATGTTACTGTAGTCTATTACACAATGCTATGATACTGTAGTCTATTACACAATGCTATGATACTGTAGTCTATTACACAATGCTATGATACTGTAGTCTACCCTACACAATGCTATGATACTGTAGTCTACCCTACACAATGCTATGATACTGTAGTCTATTACACAATGCTATGATACTGTAGTCTATTACACAATGCTATGATACTGTAGTCTATTACACAATGCTATGATACTGTAGTCTACCCTACACAATGCTATGATACTGTAGTCTACCCTACACAATGCTATGATACTGTAGTCTACCCTACACAATGCTATGATACTGTAGTCTATTACACAATGCTATGATACTGTAGTCTATTACACAATGCTATGATACTGTAGTCTACCCTACACAATGCTATGATACTGTAGTCTATTACACAATGCTATGATACTGTAGTCTATTACACAATGCTATGATACTGTAGTCTACCCTACACAATGCTATGATACTGTAGTCTACCCTACACAATGCTATGATACTGTAGTCTATTACACAATGCTATGATACTGTAGTCTATTACACAATGCTATGATACTGTAGTCTGTTACACAATGCTATGATACTGTAGTCTGTTACACAATGCTATGATACTGTAGTCTACCCTACACAATGCTATGATACTGTAGTCTACCCTAGACAATGCTATGATACTGTAGTCTATTACACAATACTATGATACTGTAGTCTGTTACACAATGCTATGATACTGTAGTCTACCCTACACAATGCTATGATACTGTAGTCTATTACACAATGCTATGATACTGTAGTCTATTACACAATGCTATTATACTGTAGTCTATTACACAATGCTATGATACTGTAGTTTACCCTACACAATGCTATGATACTGTAGTCTACCCTACACAATGCTATGATACTGTAGTCTATTACACAATGCTATGATACTGTAGTCTAGTACACAATGCTATGATACTGTAGTCTACCCTACACAATGCTATGATACTGTAGTCTATTACACAATGCTATGATACTGTAGTCTATTACACAATGCTATGATACTGTAGTCTACCCTACACAATGCTATGATACTGTAGTCTATTACACAATGCTATGATACTGTAGTCTGTTACACAATGCTATGATACTGTAGTCTACCCTACACAATGCTATGATACTGTAGTCTACCCTAGACAATGCTATGATACTGTAGTCTATTACACAATGCTATGATACTGTAGTCTGTTACACAATGCTATGATACTGTAGTCTACCCTACACAATGCTATGATACTGTAGTCTACCCTACACAATGCTATGATACTGTAGTCTGTTACACAATGCTATGATACTGTAGTCTACCCTACACAATGCTATGATACTGTAGTCTACCCTACACAATGCTATGATACTGTAGTTTACCCTACACAATGCTATGATACTGTAGTCTATTACACAATTCTATGATACTGTAGTCTACCCTACACAATGCTATGATACTGTAGTCTATTACACAATGCTATGATACTGTAGTCTACCCTACACAATGCTATGATACTGTAGTCTATTACACAATGCTATGATACTGTAGTCTACCCTACACAATTATATGATTGTAATGTATGATAATCGTCCACATGTGGAGATTATTACTTGAGCACAACACTCCTGAGGCTTGGTTGGGGTTAGGTTAGTTTAGGGTTAGGTTAGGGTTAGTTTAGGTTAGGGTTAGTTTAGGTTTAGGTTAGGGTTAGTTTAGGGTTAGGTTTAGGTTAGGGTTAGTTTAGGTTAGGGTTAGTTTAGGTTTAGGTTAGGGTTAGTTTAGGGTTAGGGTTAGGGTTAGTTTGGGTTAGGGTTAGGTTAGGTTAGGGTTAGTTTAGGTTTAGGTTAGGGTTAGTTTAGGGTTAGGGTTAGGTTAGGGTTAGTTTAGGGTTAGGTTTAGGGTTAGGTTTAGGGTTAGGTTAGGGTTAGTTTAGGTTAGGGTTAGTTTAGGTTTAGGTTAGGGTTAGTTTAGGGTTAGGGTTAGGGTTAGTTTAGGGTTAGGGTTAGGGTTAGGGTTAGGTTAGGTTAGGGTTAGTTTAGGTTTAGATTAGGTTAGGGTTAGGGTAAGGGTTAGGGTTAGGTTAGGGTTAGGTTAGGTTAGGGTTAGTTTAGGTTTAGGTTAGTTTAGGGTTAGGGTTAGGGTTAGGTTAGGGTTAGTTTAGGTTAGAGTTAGTTTAGGTTTAGGTTAGGGTTAGTTTAGGGTTAGGGTTAGGGTTAGGGTTAGTTTAGGGTTAGGGTTAGGGTTAGGTTAGGTTAGGGTTAGTTTAGGTTTAGGTTAGGGTTAGTTTAGGTTTAGGTTAGGGTTAGTTTAGGGTTAGGGTTAGGGTTAGGTTTGGTTAGGGTTAGTTTAGGTTAGGGTTAGGGTTAGGGTTAGTTTAGGGTTAGGGTTAGGGTTAGGGTTAGGGTTAGTTTAGGGTTAGGGTTAGGGTTAGGGCAGTTTAGGGTTAGGGTTAGGGTTAGGTTAGGTTAGGGTTAGTTTAGGGTTAGGGTTAGGGTTAGGGTTAGGTTAGGGTTAGGGTTAGGGTTAGGGTTAGTTTAGGGTTAGGGTTAGGGTTAGTTTAGGGTTAGGGTTAGGGTTAGGTTAGGGTTAGTTTAGGTTTAGGTTAGGTTAGGGTTATTTTAGGGTTAGGGTTAGGGTTAGGTTAGGGTTAGTTTAGGGTTAGGGTTAGTTTAGGGTTAGGGTTAGTTTAGGGTTAGGGTTAGGGTTAGTTTAGGGTTAGGTTAGGGTTAGTTTAGGGTTAGGGTTAGGGTTAGGTTAGGGTTAGTTTAGGTTTAGGTTAGGGTGTCTGTCTGCATAATTATGGTTATAATGAGCTGTACTGTAGCGGGTTAGGGTTAGGTTAGGGTTAGGTTAGGTTAGGTTGGGTTGGGTTGGGTTGGGTTGGGTTAGGGTTAGGGTTAGGGTTAGTTTAGGGTTAGTTTAGGGTTAGGGTTAGGGTTAGGGTTAGGGTTAGGGTTAGTTTAGGGTTAGTTTAGGGTTAGTTTAGGGTTAGGGTTAGGGTTAGGGTTAGGGTTAGGTTAGGTTAGGGTTATTTTAGGGTTAGGGTTAGGGTTAGGTTAGGGTTAGTTTAGGGTTAGGGTTAGGGTTAGGTTAGGGTTAGGTTAGGGTTAGGTTAGGGTTAGGGTTAGGGTTAGGTTAGGTTAGGGTTATTTTAGGGTTAGGGTTAGGGTTAGGTTAGGGTTAGTTTAGGGTTAGGGTTAGGGTTAGGTTAGGGTTAGGTTAGGGTTAGTTTAGGTTAGGGTTAGTTTAGGTTTAGGTTAGGGTGTCTGTCTGCATAATTATGGTTATAATGAGCTGTACTGTAGCGGGTTAGGGTTAGGTTAGGGTTAGGGTTAGGGTTAGGGTTAGGGTTAGGTTAGGTTAGGGTTAGGGTTAGGTTAGGGTTAGGGTTAGGGTTAGGTTAGGTTAGGGTTAGGGTTAGGGTTAGGGTTAGGGTTAGGGTTGTAAAGAACTGTAGTGAGCTGATATTGACTCTGCTGGTTCCTGTCAGACAGAGTGGAGTGTTACTACAGGGTTAGGGTTAGGGTTAGGGTTAGGGTTAGGGTTGTAAAGAACTGTAGTGACTCTGCTGGTTCCTGTCAGACAGAGTGGAGAGTGGAGTGTTACTACAGGAAAGGACCTGTAGAGATCAAGCCTAACTGTTATAGGCCTATTTCTATGTTGCCTTGTTTATCAAAAGTGTTGGAAAAACTTGTCAATCAACTGACTGGCTTTCTGGATGTCTGTAGTATTCTCTCTGGTATGCAATCTGGTTTCCGCTCAGGTTATGGATGTGCCACTGCAACATTAAAGGTCCTCAATGATGTTCCCGTTACCCTTGATTCTAATCAATATTGTGCTGCTATTTTTATTGACTTGGCCAAAGCTTTTGATACGGTCGACCATTCCATTCTTGTGGGGCGGCTAAGGAGTATTGGTGTCTCTGAGGGGTCTTTGGCCTGGTTTGCTAACTACCTCTCTCAAAGAGTGTAGTGTATAAAGTCAGAAAATCTGCTGTCTCAGCCACTGCCTGTCACCAAGGGAGTACCCCAAGGCTCGATCCTAGGCTCTTCTCAATTTACATCAACAACATAGCTCAGGCAGTAGGAAGCTCTCTTATCCATGTACTGTATACAGATGATACAGTCTTATACTCAGCTGACCCCTCCCCGGATTTTGTGTTAAATGCTCAACAACAAAGCTTTCTTAGTGTCCAACAAGCTTTCTCTGCCCTTAACCTTGTTCTGAACCTCTCCAAAACAAATTTCATGTGGTTGGGTAAGAAGAATGCCCCTCTCCCCACCGGTGTGATTACTACCTCTGAGGGTTTAGAGCTGGAAGTAGTCACCTCATACAAGTACTTGGGAGTATAGCTAGATGGTACACTGTCCTTCTCTCAGCACATATCAAAGCTGCAGGCTAAAGTTAAATCTAGACTTTGTTTCCTCTATCGTAATGGCTCCTCTTTCACCCCAGCTGCCAAACTAACCCTGATTCAGATGACCATCCTACCCATGCTAGATTACGGATATGTAATTTATAGATCAGCAGGTAAGGGTGCTCTCGAGTAGCTAGATGTTCTTTACCATTCGACCATAAGATTTGCCACCAATGCTCCTTATAGGACACATCACTGCACACTCCTCTGTAAACTGGTCGTCTCTGTTAACCCGTCGCAAGACCCACTGGTTGATGCTTATTTATAAAACCGTCTTAGGCCTCACTCCCCCCTATCTGAGATATCTACTGCTGCTCTCATCCTCCACATACAACACCCGTTCTGCCAGTCACATTCTGTTAAAGGTCCCCAAAGCACACACATCCCTGGGTCGCTCCTCTTTTCAGTTCGCTGCAGCTAGCGACTGGAACGAGCTGCAACAAACACTCAAACTGGACAGTTTTATTTCAATCTCTTCATTCAAAGACTCAATCATGGACACTCTTACTGACAGTTGTGGCTGCTTTGTGTGATGTATTGTTGTCTCTACCTTCTTGACCTTTGTGCTATTGTCTGTGCCCAATAATGTTTGTACCATGTTTTGTACTGCTACCATGTTATGTTGCTACCATGTTGTAGTCATGTTGTGTTGCTACCATGCTGTGATGTCATGTGTTGCTGCCTTGCCATGTTGTTGTCTTAGGTCTCTCTTTACGTAGTGTTGTGTCTCTCTTGTCGTGATGTGTGTTTTGTTAATATTTTATTTATTTTTTATTTTTAATCTCAGCCACTGTCACTGCATGAGGCCTTTTGCCTTTTAGAAGGCCATCATTGTAAATAAGAATTTGTTCTTAACTGACTTGCCTAGCTAAAAAAAGGTTAAATAAATTAAATAATAAAGGACCCTCTTGATGTCAGAGACAGGGTGAAAGTAGAAACCATTATGTTGCTAGTTGAGCATCTGAGAGTAGCACATGTTACCGAACCCCTCTACTGTCATTGTCTTACGTCAGATGGCGTCACTCCTAAGTGACGCTCGTCCCTCAACCAATCTGTCTTGTAGGACTTCATATTTACATTTGAATATTCCAGAGCATTAGCCATTCAAAAATGAAAACATAGTTCGGTATAATAGATTTGACTGCGCTCTCATTAAATCTCTATGAATTAGGCAGAATAGCAAGGTAATTTATTTCAGTAATTTAATAATAAGCGATTATGAGTAAATGAAAACAAAATGGTGGCTTACCTCTTGCAAAAAAAAATGGGCAAGCACGTCAGTCACCAGTGAGCTAACTTGATCAGCTGCTTAGCTAACTTGCTGTAACATTATCTAGCTAGCTCTACTTCACATACGGTGCATTCGGAAAGTATTCAGACCCCTTGACTTCTTCCATATTTTGTTACTTTACAGCCTTATTCTAAAATGGATTAAATAAAACGAAAAATGTTCCTCTTCAATTTACACACAATATGCCATACTGACAAAGCAAAAATAGGTTTTTAGGAACTTTGCAAATGAATAAAAAATAAAGGATTGTGTCGAGGCACAGATCTGGGGAAGGGTACCAAAAGATGTCTGCAACATTGAAGGTCCCCAAGAACACAGTGGCCTCCATCATTCTTAAATGGAAGAAGTTTGCAACCACCAGGACTCTTCCTAGAGCTGGCCGCCCGGCCAAACTGAGCAATCGGGGGAGAAGGGCTTTGGTCAGAGAGGTGACCAAGAACCCGATGGTCACTCTGACAGAGCTCCAAGGTTCCTCTTTGGAGATGGGAGAACCTTCCAGAAAGACAACCATCTCTGCAGCACTCCACCAATCAGGCCTTTATGGTAGAGTGGCCAGACGGAAGACACTCTTCAGTAAAAGGCACATGACAGCCCGCTTGGATTTTGCCAAGAGGCACCTAAAGACTCTCAGACCATGAGAAACAAGATTATCTGGTCTGATTGAACTCTTTGGCCTGAATGCCAAGTGTCACATCTAGGCGAAACCTGACACCGTCACAACAGTGAAGCATGGTGGTGGCAGCATCATACTGTGAGGATGTTTTTCAGCGGCAGGGACTGGGAGACTAGTCAGGATCAAGGCAAAGATTAACAGAGAAAAGTACAGAGAGATCCTTGATGAAAACCTGCTCCAGAGCGCTCAGGACCTCAGTCTGGTGCGAAGTTTCACTTTCCAACAGGACAACGACCCTAAGCACACAGCCAAGACAATGCAGGGGTTGCTTCGGGACAAGTCTCTAAATGATCTTGAGTGAACCAGCCAGAGCCCAGACTTGAACCTGATCAAACATCCATGGAGAGACCTAAAATAGCTGTGCAGCAGCGATCCCCATCCAACCTGACAGAGCTTGAGAGGATCTGCAGAGAAGAATGGGAGAAACTCCCCAAATACAGGTGTGCCAAGCCTGTAGAGTCATACCCAAGAAGACTCGAGGCTGTAATCACTGCCAAAGCTGCTTCAACAGAGTGCTGGGTAAAGGGTCTGAATACTTATGTAAATGTTTGGTCATTATGGTGTGTATATTGATGAGGGAAAAAAATATTTAATACATTTTAGAATAATGCTGTAACCTAACAAAGTGTGGAAAAAGTAATGGGGTCTGAATACTTTCCGAAGGCACTGTATATAAGTATTCCGACCATTTGCTATGAGACTCAGGTGCATCCTGTATATATTTTCCTGTTTTTGTATTCTATCAGAAAAAAATACACGTTTGACTTTCAGAAAAACATATTGGTCAAGCTCAGGGCCGGTTGCATCAAACACCTTAAGTAAATTATCCGCTGATATTTTCCATTCAGTTTCCTTCACTTAAGTTATTTGCACAAAATATTTGAAGGTGAATTTACCCCTTAAATTAATTGAAAAGGTTGGTGCCCATGAGTCCCCTTAACTTCTTCATTCAGTAAGGATATCAATGTAAACAGCATTTGTGGAGGTGAATGTTGCTTTCATCTGTCATGGTTACAAAAGGAAAACATCAACATCAACGACTTGGTGTCTGTTGACTTGGTGTCTCCCTGACTTGGTGTCTGTTGACTTGGTGTCTCCCTGACTTGGTGTCTGTTGACTTGGTGTCTCCCTGACTTAGTGTCTCCCTGACTTGGTGTCTCCCTGACTTGGTGTCTCCCTGACTTGGTGTCTGTTGACTTGGTGTCTCCCTGACTTGGTGTCTCTCTGACTTGTTGTCTGTTGACATGGTGTCTCCCTGACTTGGTGTCTGTTGACTTGTTGTCTCCCTGACTAGTTGTCTGTTGACTTGTTGTCTGTTGACATGGTGTCTCCCTGACTTGGTGTCTGTTGACTTGGTGTCTCCCTGACTTGGTGTCTGTTGACTTGGTGTCTCCCTGACTTAGTGTCTCCCTGACTTGGTGTCTCCCTGACTTGGTGTCTCCCTGACATGGTGTCTGTTGACTTGGTGTCTCCCTGACTTGGATTCTGTTGACATGGTGTCTCCCTGACTTGGTGTCTGTTGACTTGGTGTCTCCCTGACTTAGTGTCTCCCTGACTTGGTGTCTCCCTGACTTGGTGTCTCCCTGACTTGGTGTCTCTCTGACTTGTTGTCTGTTGACTTGGTGTCTCCCTGACTAGTTGTCTGTTGACTTGGTGTCTCCCTGACTTGGTGTCTGTTGACTTGTTGTCTCCCTGACTAGTTGTCTGTTGACTTGGTGTCTACCTGACATGGTGTCTCCCTGACTTGGTGTCTGTTGACTTGGTGTCTGTCAATGTATCGCCAGTTAAGCTCAGGGTGGCAGTTATGTAACACACCAGTACCAAACATAAAGACATAACATGAACGTATAGAGATAAAAACATGGTCTTATTACATAAATACATTCCTGTAGTGACTAGACACATGACAACCTGAGCCTGGGATTTATAGGGAGAGACATGGGGAACTGATGATAGAGACATGGGGAACTGATGATAGAGACATGGGGAACTGATGATAGAGAGACATAGGGAACTGATGATAGAGAGAGACATAGGGAACTGATGATAGAGAGAGACATAGGGAATTGATGATAGAGAGACATAGGGAACTGATGATAGAGAGACATAGGGAACTGATGATAGAGAGACATAGGGAACTGATGATAGAGAGACATAGGGAACTGATGATAGAGAGAGACATAGGGAATTGATGATAGAGAGACATAGGGAACTGATGATAGAGAGACATAGGGAACTGATGATAGAGAGAGACATAGGGAACTGATGATAGAGAGAGACATAGGGAACTGATGATAGAGAGACATAGGGAACTGATGATAGAGAGACATAGGGAACTGATGATAGAGACACAGGGAATTGATGATAGAGAGACATAGGGAACTGATGATAGAGAGACATAGGGAACTGATGATAGAGAGAGACATAGGGAACTGATGATAGAGAGAGACATAGGGAACTGATGATAGAGAGACATAGGGAACTGATGATAGAGAGAGACATAGGGAACTGATGATAGAGAGACATAGGGAACTGATGATAGAGACATAGGGAACTGATGATAGAGACATAGGGAACTGATGATAGAGAGAGACACAGGGAACTGATGATAGAGAGAGACATAGGGAACTGATGATAGAGAGACATAGGGAACTGATGATAGAGACATAGGGAACTGATGATAGAGACATAGGGAACTGATGATAGAGAGAGACACAGGGAACTGATGATAGAGAGAGACATAGGGAACTGATGATAGAGAGACATAGGGAACTGATGATAGAGAGAGACATAGGGAACTGATGATAGAGAGACATAGGGAACTGATGATAGAGAGAGACATAGGGAACTGATGATAGAGAGACATAGGGAACTGATGATAGAGAGACATAGGGAACTGATGATAGAGACATAGGGAACTGATGATAGAGACATAGGGAACTGATGATAGAGAGAGACACAGGGAACTGATGATAGAGAGAGACATAGGGAACTGATGATAGAGAGACATAGGGAACTGATGATAGAGAGACATAGGGAACTGATGATAGAGACATAGGGAACTGATGATAGAGACATAGGGAACTGATGATAGAGACATAGGGAACTGATGATAGAGAGAGACATAGGGAACTGATGATAGAGAGAGACACAGGGAACTGATGATAGAGAGAGACATAGGGAACTGATGATAGAGAGACATAGGGAACTGATGATAGAGAGAGACATAGGGAACTGATGATAGAGAGACATAGGGAACTGATGATAGAGAGACATAGGGAACTGATGATAGAGAGACATAGGGAACTGATGATAGAGACATAGGGAACTGATGATAGAGAGACATAGGGAACTGATGATAGAGAGACATAGGGAACTGATGATAGAGACATAGGGAACTGATGATAGAGACATAGGGAACTGATGATAGAGACATAGGGAACTGATGATAGAGAGAGACATAGGGAACTGATGATAGAGAGAGACACAGGGAACTGATGATAGAGAGAGACATAGGGAACTGATGATAGAGAGACATAGGGAACTGATGATAGAGAGAGACATAGGGAACTGATGATAGAGAGACATAGGGAACTGATGATAGAGAGACATAGGGAACTGATGATAGAGAGACATAGGGAACTGATGATAGAGACATAGGGAACTGATGATAGAGACATAGGGAACTGATGATAGAGACATAGGGAACTGATGATAGAGACATAGGGAACTGATGATAGAGAGACATAGGGAACTGATGATGGAGAGAGACATAGGGAACTGATGATAGAGACATAGGGAACTGATGATAGAGAGACATAGGGAACTGATCAGTGAGTATGTTAGTCACCACCCAACCCATTGGGGAAGGTCTGTGGGGCCTCAGCTAGGGCTCACATTGCTCCCTGATAGCAGCAGAGAGGTTTTGGAGAACAGGGAGGCATTGCAGTGTAAATTACCTTCCTAATGATTCTGAGATGGTCTCTGTGATTACTGCGTAATAACTGCTGGGAGACTGAGTACTGTGTATCTTCAAAGTCTAAATGACCTGGACTGTAAACAAGTTTAATCACCTCAATTATGAAGATTACAGAGAGTGTAGAAAATATTGTTTCGCCATATCCAGATATGTTCACTGTTCGGTATAGTTTGTGGAAAATGATTCCATACGTGTAAATGTAACTAGTTTAGCTACTCCATCTCTCAGCATTTGAATTCAGTGATGGTTTTGTCAGACCTGAATGAAAGTCTTTTGGATGTTTTGAGTTGCCTTTTTCCTGAATTGCCGTTAGCTCAGATCTGAGAAAATTCTTGTACAGCTTGACCTTCAATCTCCTTCCACTGGTCATGGAGCCTTTCTTAAAAGTTCAATGTAGCGGTTTTGATCTCAATATCAAATCATTTCTGGGTAATAAGGATGAAATGTAACGTACCTTACTGTGATTGTTTTTAAGAAAAATGGTCAAAAAGAAACTAAAATAGCTTCTTGGCAAAGATCAATTCTCAAGCAAAAATGTAGCTTGGATTCTCTGGAGGTAGTCTGATTAGGGAGGGAACAACTGAAACGAGCTGTTATTGGCAGATAGTCACAAACCTATCTTTCTTATTGGTCTATTAACAAATTCACCAGGCAGTGTCACGTTCCTGACCTGTTTTCCCTTGTTTTGTATTTATTTAGTTGGTCAGGGCGTGAGTTGGGTGGGTTGTCTATGTGTTGTTTTCTATGTTGGGGTTTTGTGTTCGGCCTGGTATGATTCTCAATCAGAGACAGCTGTCAATCGTTGTCCCTGATTGAGAATCATACTTAGGCAGCCAGGGTTTCACTTGTGTTTTGTGGGTGTTTGTTCCTGTGGAGGTTTTGTTGCCACACAGGACGGTTTCGGTTTTGTCACGTTGGTTGTTTTTGTATTTTGAAGTGTTTTGTTGATTTTCATTAAAAGAATGAACACTAACCACTCTGCGTTTTGGTCCTCTCCTTCTGTCAGCGAGGACAGCCGTAACAGGCAGACCAAAACTCCATCCCACCAAAAACTGGCTGAAATTTCAGGCAGACTTTCCAAAACAGCTCTTACACTAAAAGGGAATTATCATACATTTCACAGTATTACATTTCAACCTGATAGTGTGGAAATATATATAGGTTTCAGGATTTATTTATTTACACCAAAGAAAAGAAGTGAAAGAGTAGAGATAAAACTGTTAAAAGGTTGGAATCCCAAAAGGGCTGATATGAAAACCACACCACTAATATAAGTACAAACAAAGTTAGTTCAACCAGTTAAGCAAAGCATGTTAATTATAATTGTACCTGATATACTCAGTAAACAAGAAAAAACATGTTTGATTATATGTGTGTGTGTGTGCGTGCGTGTTTGTGTGTGTCCGAGAGTTAGGCTACATGGAGGGGATTAGTTTGGTTCATCAAGCTGACTCCGAGTCTTTGCTTAAAGTTTAGAAGGATTATGAGGTTTTGGCAATGTGAAGATAATAATTCCAGAGTATGGTACCTCTGTATCTGAGAATTGACTATGTGAAGTGTGGCAGTGGGGAGGGTGAAGGTTATCACAGTGTCTTGTTTTATATAGATGGATTTCAGAATTAACCTGGAAGAATCCATTGAAGGGTTTAGGTAAACTGGGACCTGAAGAATCCACTGAAGGGTTTAGGTAAACTGGGACCTGAAGAATCCACTGAAGGGTTTAGGTAAACTGGGACCTGAAGAATCCACTGAAGGGTTTAGGTAAACTGTCTGGGATCTGGAAGAATCCACTGAAGGGTTTAGGTAAACTGGGACCTGAAGAATCCACTGAAGGGTTTAGGTAAACTGTCTGGGACCTGAAGAATCCATTGAAGGGTTTAGGTAAACTGGGACCTGAAGAATCCATTGAAGGGTTTAGGTAAACTGGGACCTGAAGAATCCATTGAAGGGTTTAGGTAAACTGTCTGGGAGGTATGAGTATTGATGAAAATGCATAATTGGCGTACATTCATGTTGTAAATAGACAAGATATTGAGTTTCTTAAACAAAGGCGCAGATGGAGCCAGGAAATTAGAGGAGGTGGCTAGTCTTGCTAATGTATTTTGTTTGATGAGTAGGTACTGGCCCAGACAATATTACAGTAAATGAGATATGGGTAAATGAAGCTACAGTATAGAGTTAGGAAGCAAGCTTGATGAAACAAACCATGAATCTTTCTGATGATACCAACAGATTTCATCACTTTGCTATAGACGAATTGAAACTGATCTTTCCAGGATACATTTTCATCAATTAGATTATAGGCCCTCTCATCTTCCCTCTATATGCCAAATCATTCGGCTCCATCATATCCTCACATGGTCTCTCCTATCACTGCTATGCGGATGACACTGTAGTACTTTTCTCCTTCCCCCCTTCTGACACCCAGGTGGCGACATGCATCTCTGCGTGCCTGGTAGATATCTCAGCTTGGATGTCAGCTCACCACTTCAAGCTCAACCTGGACAAGACGGAGCTGCTCTTCCTCCTGGTTAAGGCCTACCCGCTCAAAGACCTCTCCATCACGGTTGACAACTCCACAGTGTCGCCCTCCCAGAGTGCAACGAACCTTGGCATGAGCCTGGACAACATCCTGTTGTTCTCTGCTAACATCAAAGCAGTGACTCACCTGAAGGTTCATGCTCTACAATATCCGTAGAGTACGACCCTACGTCACACAGGAAGCGGTGCAGGTCCTAATTCAGGCACTTCTCCTCTCCCATCTGTACTACTGCAACTCGCTGTTGGAAAAAGCCAGCAACCTTTCCACTAGCCATGATTGGCTGAGATAATAGGGGGCTGGACATGCCGAGAGGAGTTCGGATTTGTCTGCCATATAGAAGGCTTCTGTCTGTCTATTTGAGCTGGTCAGTCTGTGTTTTTTAAATGTATTGTGTATTTGAGCTGCATAAGTGTTGCTCTCCACTTTCTGAAGGATCGAGTTTTGAAATCAGAGTAATTATAGTATGATAGCTAAAGAGATGGAGAAAACACCGGATTACATCTTCAAACTAAGGGTAACCGTGGCATGGCACTCCTGACAGGGAGACACGTCCATGATGCATGATGACGTATACAGGGAAGATAGTCTAGCGTTAGCTAGCTACATTTTCAGATATGACACGTTTCTAATTTTGACAGAAAGTGGTTTCATTTCAAGCTAAAGTGTACTGTTAGTTAGCTAGCTAACATTATCTGGCTGGCTCCCTAGCTAACGTTACGTGTATGACGTTATTATTCGTATCCCAGAGCTGTTTGCTTTGCTAGTTAAAGCCTAATGTTAGCTAGCTAATGTTGAACCTGGTTGGTTAGCTCCCAGCATATTCGTAGAGAAAGACAAAGCGTAATGAAATTGTTGGGTAGGCTGTTTTCATGTTATCCAGAGGAAAACAAATCATCGGCCAGAGTATCAAGTGCGTGCTCTGAATGCTCAGAGAGCGAAACGAGATGGGTGGGGTTAAAGCTTAAGAGGATGTGAACGATGCTGAATGGGTGTAGACAAAGAAGAGCTCCTCACTAGGAACCAAAACATTCAAAGGCCATTTTCTCAAAGTGAGTACAAGTTGATCAACTTTCAAAGCACAATTACTTTCCCATTGTTCCTCAAAAATGCAGTGTATGATATACCATTTTGTAGCTCTGAGTCTACTTTTATTCAATGTAAAAAACACAATTTCAAAATGTTCTACATAAAACCAAATCCAGGTGGTGAGCCACAAATTTACTTTCTATGCCTGTGATATGTGGTTGTCCCAGCTATTAGGGATAGGGGGCGACATTTTCACTTTTAGATGAATTGCTGCCCAAATTAAACGGCCTTGTACTCTGTCCTAGATCATATGATATGCATATTATTATTACTATTGGATAGAAAACACTCTGAAGTTTCTAAAACTGTTTGAATTATATCTGTGAGTAAAACAGAACTTATATGGCAGGCAAACTTCCAAACAGGAAGTGAAAATTCTGAAATGGGTCGCTGTGAAAGGCATCGCCTATTCAATTGCCTCGTATTTATGGATCTGTATGCACTTACTTCATACGCCTTCCACTAGATGTCAACAGGCAGTAGAACGTGGAATGAAGCGTCTAGCCTGATGTGGGACCGAATGAGAGCCTTTGGAGTGACAGGTCAGGCATATTGCCAGTTTTTGGCCACGCACACTGGGAATGTCATGTCCTTATCTGCAATGCGTTATATAGACATGAAGAAATGCTCCGTCTGGGACGTTATTGGATACATATGAGAAAAACATCCTGAAGATTGATTCTCAACTGAGTTTGACCAGTTTATTCGATTTGTAATATCACTTTTTGAAGTTTTCGTTCATTAGCGTAAAGTTCTATGGACAGGTGAACTACACATGCTAGCCAAAGTTGCTAATTCGAAGTAATGGACATTATAAAACAAAAACATTTTTTATTGTGGAACTAGGATTCCTGGCACTGCATTCTGATGAAAGATCATCAAAGGTAAGGGAATATTTATGATGTAATTTCGTATATCTGTTGACTCCAACATGGCGGAGAATGGCTGAGCGCTGTCTCAGATTATTGCATGCTGTGCTTTTTGCTAAAGTTATTTTTTAAATCTAACACAGCGGTTGCATTAAGAACCAGTGTATCTTTAATTATATGTTAAACATGTATCTTTCATCAAAGTTTATGATGAGTATTTCTGTATTTCACGTGGCTATCTGTAATTACTTTCGCTATTTTGGAGCCATTTCTGAACATGGCGCCAATGTAAAACCACGATTTGTGGCTATAAATATGCACATTATCGAACAAAACATAAATGTATTGTATAACATGATGTCATATGACTGTCATCTGATGAAGTTGTTCAAAGGTTAGTGATTAATTTTATCTCTATTTGTGGGTTTTGTGAAAGCTATCTTTGCTGTGAAAAAATGGCAGTGTGTTTTTGGATATTGTGATGAGCTAACATAAATATATGTTGTGTTTTCGCTGTAAAACATTTTAAAAATCAGACATGTTGGCTGTATTCACAAGATGTTTATCCTTCATTTGCTGTATTGGACTAGTGATTTCATGATATTATATTATATTATATTTATTTTTTTATTTTTTTATTTCACCTTTATTTAACCAGGTAGGCTAGTTGAGAACAAGTTCTCATTTGCAACTGCGACCTGGCCAAGATAAAGCATAGCAGTGTGAACAGACAACACAGAGTTACACATGGAGTAAACAATAAACAAGTCAATAACATGGTAGAAAAAAGAGAATCTATATACAATGTGTGCAAAAGGCATGAGGTAGGCAATAAATCGAATAATTACAATTTAGCAGATTAACACTGGAGTGATAAATCATCAGATGAACATGTGCAAGAAGAGATACTGGTGTGCAAAAGAGCAGAAAAGTAAATAAATAAAAGCAGTATGGGGGGTGAGGTAGGTAAATTGGGTGGGTAGTTTACAGATGGACTATGTACAGCTGCAGCGATCGGTTAGCTGCTCGGATAGCAGATTTTTAAAGTTGTTGAGGGAGATAAAAGTCTCCAACTTCAGAGATTTTTGCAATTCGTTCCAGTCGCAGGCAGCAGAGAACTGGAAGGAAAGGCGTCCAAATGAGGTTTTAGCTTTAGGGATGATCAGTGAGATACACCTGCTGGAGCGCGTGCTGCGGGTGGGTGTAGCCATCGTGACCAGTGAACTGAGATAAGGCGGCACTTTACCTAGCATAGCCTTGTAGATGACCTGGAGCCAGTGGGTCTGACGACGAACATGTAGCGAGGGCCAGCCGACTAGGGCATACAGGTCGCAGTGGTGGGTCGTATAAGGTGCTTTAGTAACAAAACGAATGGCACTGTGATAAACTGCGTCCAGTTTGCTGAGTAGAGTGTTGGAAGCTATTTTGTAGATGACATCGCCGAAGTCGAGGATCGGTAGGATAGTCAGTTTTACTAGGGTAAGTTTGGCGGCGTGAGTGAAGGAGGCTTTGTTGCGGAATAGAAAGCCGATTCTTGATTTGATTTTGGATTGGAGATGTTTGATATGAGTCTGGAAGGAGAGTTTGCAGTCTAGCCAGACACCTAGGTACTTATAGATGTCCACATATTCTAGGTCGGAACCGTCCAGGGTGGTGATGCTAGACGGGCGTGCGGGTGCAGGCAGCGAACGGTTGAAAAGCATGCATTTGGTTTTACTAGCGTTTAAGAGCAGTTGGAGGCCACGGAAGGAGTGTTGTATGGCATTGAAGCTCGTTTGGAGGTTAGATAGCACAGTGTCCAAGGAAGGGCCGGAAGTATATAGAATGGTGTCGTCTGCGTAGAGGTGGATCAGGGAATCGCCCGCAGCAAGAGCAACATCATTGATGTATACAGAGAAAAGAGTCGGCCCGAGAATTGAACCCTGTGGTACCCCCATAGAGACTGCCAGAGGACCGGACAACATGCCCTCCGATTTGACACACTGAACTCTGTCTGCAAAGTAGTTGGTGAACCAGGCAAGGCAGTCATTAGAAAAACCGAGGCTACCGAGTCTGCCGATAAGAATATGGTGATTGACAGAGTCGAAAGCCTTGGCCAGGTCGATGAAGACGGCTGCACAGTAATGTCTTTTATCGATGGCGGTTATGATGTCGTTTAGTACCTTGAGCGTGGCTGAGGTGCACCCGTGACCGGCTCGGAAACCGGATTGCACAGCGGAGAATATATATATATATATATACCTGTGGCGCTAGGCTAGGCTATGCTAGTCAGCATTTCTGATGACAGTTATTCCGGATCCGGGAGGGTGGTCCAGAGAGGTTTAAGGTGAATGCACTAACTGTAAGTGGATCTGGATAAGAATGTCTTCTAAATGACTAAAATGTTATAATGTAGAACTCCGAGGTATCTAGTGGATGTGACTTGTTATATTTCATTCCCACCAATTGAGATTCTGGCTCTTTTTCTTTTTTTTCTTCTTTTTTTTACAATATTTCTTATTCTTACTAGTGAAAACAAAAAGTTGGATTTTTGTACATTTAAAGATCATTTGGTTTTCTGGACCCATTAAGAAAATGTGGCCATACCTGAGTTGGTTTCATTAATTAGTGTATCAAAATTATTGTGTGATAAAATCAACAGCAAAGCGAATAGGAAGTACGGTAGAAGACCCGGCAGTAAGGTCATTGATATAGATTAGTATGGTATGGCAGAAGACCCAGCAGTAAGGTCATTGATATAGATTAGTATGGTATGGCAGAAGACCCAGCAGTAAGGTCACTGATATAGATTAGTATGGTAGAAGACCCAGCAGTAAGGTCATTGATATAGATTAGTATGGTAGAAGACCCAGCAGTAAGGTCATTGATATAGATTAGTATGGTAGAAGACCCAGCAGTAAGGTCACTGATATAGATTAGTATGGTATGGTAGAAGACCCAGCAGTAAGGTCATTGATATAGCTTAGTATGGTAGAAGACCCAGCAGTAAGGTCATTGATATAGATTAGTATGGTATGGTAGAAGACCCAGCAGTAAGGTCACTGATATAGATTAGTATGGTATGGTAGAAGACCCAGCAGTAAGGTCATTGATATAGCTTAGTATGGTAGAAGACCCAGCAGTAAGGTCATTGATATAGATTAGTATGGTATGGCAGAAGACCCAGCAGTAAGGTCATTGATATAGATTAGTATGGTAGAAGACCCAGCAGTAAGGTCATTGATATAGATTAGTATGGTAGAAGACCCAGCAGTAAGGTCATTGATATAGATTAGTATGGTAGAAGACCCAGCAGTAAGGTCATTGATATATATTAGTATGGTAGAAGACCCAGCAGTAAGGTCATTGATATAGATTAGTATGGTAGAAGACCCAGCAGTAAGGTCATTGATATAGATTAGTATGGTAGAAGACCCAGCAGTAAGGTCATTGATATATATTAGTATGGTAGAAGACCCAGCAGTAAGGTCATTGATATAGATTAGTATGGTAGAAGACCCAGCAGTAAGGTCACTGATATAGATTAGTATGGTATGGTAGAAGACCCAGCAGTAAGGTCCTTGATATAGATTAGTACGGTAGAAGACCCAGCAGTAAGGTCATTGATATAGATTAGTATGGTATGGCAGAAGACCCAGCAGTAAGGTCATTGATATAGATTAGTATGGTATGGCAGAAGACCCAGCAGTAAGGTCATTGATATAGATTAGTATGGCAGAAGACCCAGCAGTAAGGTCATTGATATAGATTAGTATGGTAGAAGACCCAGCAGTAAGGTCATTGATATAGATTAGTACGGTAGAAGACCCAGCAGTAAGGTCATTGATATAGATTAGTATGGTAGAAGACCCAGCAGTAAGGTCATTGATATAGATTAGTAAAGTATGGTAGAAGACCCAGCAGTAAGGTTATTGATATAGATATAGATTAGAATGTATAGGGTTTTACCAGTATTAGTATACTGGTAAAACCCTACCCACTAACCCTCCACTATAAAAACTAGACTGGTAAAACCCTCACCACTAACCCTCCACTATAAAAACTAGACCGGTAAAACCCTACCCACTAACCCTCCACTATAAAAACTAGACTGGTAAAACCCTACCCACTAACCCTCCACTATAAAACTAGACTGGTAAAACCCTACCCACTAACCCTCCACTATAAAAACTAGACTGGTAAAACCCTACCCACGAACCCTCCACTATAAAAACTAGACTGGTAAAACCCTACCCACTAACCCTACACTATAAAAACTAGACTGGTAAAACCCTCACCACGAACCCTCCACTATAAAAACTAGACTGGTAAAACCCTCACCACGAACCCTCCACTATAAAAACTAGACTGGTAAAACCCTAACCACTATCCCTTACCCTCCACTATAAAAACTAGACTGGTAAAACCCTCACCACGAACCCTCCACTATAAAAACTAGACTGGTAAAACCCTACCCACTAACCCTCCACTATAAAAACTAGACTGGTAAAACCCTACCCACTAACCCTCCACTATAAAACTAGACTGGTAAAACCCTACCCACTAACCCTCCACTATAAAAACTAGACTGGTAAAACCCTACCCACGAACCCTCCACTATAAAAACTAGACTGGTAAAACCCTACCCACTAACCCTCCACTATAAAAACTAGACTGGTAAAACCCTCACCACGAACCCTCCACTATAAAAACTAGACTGGTAAAACCCTCACCACTAACCCTCCACTATAAAAACTAGACTGGTAAAACCCTAACCACTATCCCTTACCCTCCACTATAAAAACTAGACTGGTAAAACCCTCACCACGAACCCTCCACTATAAAAACTAGACTGGTAAAACCCTCACCACTAACCCTTACCCTCCACTATAAAAACTAGACTGGTAAAACCCTAACCACTATCCCTTACCGTCCACTATAAAAACTAGACTGGTAAAACCCTCACCACTAACCCTCCATTATAAAAACTAGACCGGTAAAACCCTCACCTCTAACCCTTACCCTCCACTATAAAAACTAGACTGGTAAAACCCTCACCACTAACCCTTACCCTCCACTATAAAAACTAGACTGGTAAAACCCTCACCACTAACCCTCCACTATAAAAACTAGACCGGTAAAACCCTAACCACTAACCCTCCACTATAAAAACTAGACTGGTAAAACCTTCACAACTAACCCACCACTATAAAAACTAGACTGGTAAAACCCTCACCACTAACCCTTACCCTCCACTATAAAAACTAGACTGGTAAAACCCTCACCACTAACCCTCCACTATAAAAACTAGACTGGTAAAACCCTCACCACTAACCCTTACCCTCCACTATAAAAACTAGACTGGTAAAACCCTCACCACTAACCCTCCACTATACAAACTAGACCGGCAAAACCCTCACCACTAACCCTTACCCTCCACTATAAAAACTAGACTGGTAAAACCCTCACCACTAACCCTTACCCTCCACTATAAAAACTAGACTGGTAAAACCCTACCCACTAACCCTTCACTATAAAAACTAGACTGGTAAAACCCTACCCACTAACCCTCCACTATAAAAACTAGACTGGTAAAACCCTACCCACTAACCCTCCACTATAAAAACTAGACTGGTAAAACCCTCACCACGAACCCTCCACTATAAAAACTAGACTGGTAAAACCCTAACCACTATCCCTTACCCTCCACTATAAAAACTAGACTGGTAAAACCCTCAACACGAACCCTCCACTATAAAACTAGACTGGTAAAACCCTCACCACTAACCCTTACCCTCCACTATAAAAACTAGACTGGTAAAACCCTAACCACTATCCCTTACCGTCCACTATAAAAACTAGACTGGTAAAACCCTCACCACTAACCCTCCATTATAAAAACTAGACCGGTAAAACCCTCACCACTAACCCTTACCCTCCACTATAAAAACTAGACTGGTAAAACCCTCACCACTAACCCTTACCCTCCACTATAAAAACTAGACTGGTAAAACCCTCACCACTAACCCTCCACTATAAAAACTAGACCGGTAAAACCCTAACCACTAACCCTCCACTATAAAAACTAGACTGGTAAAACCTTCACCACTAACCCTCCACTATAAAAACTAGACTGGTAAAACCCTCACCACTAACCCTTACCCTCCACTATAAAAACTAGACTGGTAAAACCCTCACCACTAACCCTCCACTATAAAAACTAGACCGGCAAAACCCTCACCACTAACCCTTACCCTCCACTATAAAAACTAGACTGGTAAAACCCTCACCACTAACCCTCCACTATAAAAACTAGACTGGTAAAACCCTTACCACTAACCCTTACCCTCCACTATAAAAACTAGACTGGTAAAACCTTCACCACTAACCCTCCACTATAAAAACTAGACCGGCAAAACCCTCACCACTAACCCTTACCCTCCACTATAAAAACTAGACTGGTAAAACCCTCACCACTAACCCTCCACTATAAAAACTAGACTGGTAAAACCCTCACCACTAACCCTCCACTATAAAAACTAGACTGATAAAACCCTCACCACTAACCCTCCACTATAAAAACTAGACTGGTAAAACCCTCACCACTAACCCTCCACTATAAAAACTAGACTGGTAAAACCCTCACCACTATCCCTTACCCTCCACTATAAAAACTAGACTGGTAAAACCCTCACCACTAACCCTCCACTATAAAAACTAGACTGGCAAGACCCTCACCACTAACCCTCCACTATAAAAACTAGACTGGTAAAACCCTAACCACTAACCCTCCACTATAAAAACTAGACCGGTAAAACCCTCACCACTAACCCTCCACTATAAAAACTAGACTGGTAAAACCCTCACCACTAACCCTTACCCTCCACTATAAAAACTAGACTGGTAAAACCCTCACAACTAACCCTCCACTATAAAAACTAGACTGGTAAAACCCTCACCACTAACCCTCCACTATAAAAACTAGACTGGTAAAACCCTCACCACTAACCCTCCACTATAAAAACGAGACTGGTAAAACCCTCACCACTAACCCTCCACTATAAAAACTAGACTGGTTAAACCCTCACCACTAACCCTTACCCTCCACTATAAAAACTAGACTGGTAAAACCCTAACCACTATCCCTTACCCTCCACTATAAAAACTAGACTGGTAAAACCCTACCCACTAACCCTTGCCCTCCACTATAAAAACTAGACTGTTAAAACCCTAACCACTAACCCTCCACTATAAAAACTAGACTGGTAAAACCCTCACCACTAACCCTCCACTATAAAAACTAGACTGGTAAAACCCTAACCACTATCCCTTACCCTCCACTATAAAAACTAGACTGGTAAAACCCTACCCACTAACCCTCCACTATAAAAACTAGACTGGTAAAACCCTAACCACTATCCCTTACCCTCCACTATAAAAACTAGACTGGTAAAACCCTACCCACTAACCCTCCACTATGAAAACTAGACTGGTAAAACCCTACCCACTAACCCTCCACTATAAAAACTAGACTGGTAAAACCCTAACCACTAACCCTCCACTATAAAAACTAGACTGGTAAAACCCTCAACACTAACCCTCCACTATAAAAACTAGACTGGTAAAACCCTAACCACTATCCCTTACCCTCCACTATAAAAACTAGACTGGTAAAACCCTCACCACTAACCCTCCACTATAAAAACTAGACTGGTAAAACCCTAACCACTATCCCTTACCCTCCACTATAAAAACTAGACTGGTAAAACTCTACCCACTAACCCTTACCCTCCACTATAAAAACTAGACTGTTAAAACCCTCACCACTAACCCTCCACTATAAAAACTAGACTGGTAAAACCCTCACCACTAACCCTCCACTATAAAAACTAGACTGGTAAAACCCTAACCACTATCCCTTACCCTCCACTATAAAAACTAGACTGGTAAAACCCTACCCACTAACCCTCCACTATAAAAACTAGACTGGTAAAACCCTAACCACTATCCCTTACCCTCCACTATAAAAACTAGACTGGTAAAAACCTACCCACTAACCCTCAACTATAAAAACTAGACTGGTAAAACCCTACCCACTAACCCTTCACTATAGAAACTAGACTGGTAAAACCCTCACCACTAACCCTCCACTATAAAAACTAGACCGGTAAAACCCTCATCACTAACCCTCCACTATAAAAACTAGACTGGTAAAACCCTCACCACTAACCCTCCAATATAAAAACTAGACTGGTAAAACCCTCACCACTAACCCTTACCCTCCACTATAAAAACTAGACCGGTAAAACCCTCACCACTAACCCTCCACTATAAAACCTAGACTGGTAAAACCCTCACCACTAACCCTCCACTATAAAAACTAGACTGGTAAAACCCTACCCACTAACCCTCCACTATAAAAACTAGACTGGTAAAACCCTACCCACTAACCCTAACCCTCCACTATAAAAACGAGACTGGTAAAACCCTCACCACTAACCCTCCACTATAAAAACTAGATTGGCAAAACCCTCACCACTAACCCTCCACTATAAAAACTAGACTGGTAAAACCCTCACCACTAACCCTTACCCTCCACTATAAAAACTAGACTGGTAAAACCCTAACCACTAACCCTCCACTATAAAAACTAGACTGGTAAAACCCTCAACACTAACCCTCCACTATAAAAACTAGACTGGTAAAACCCTAACCACTAACCCTCC
Source organism: Salvelinus fontinalis (assembly GCF_029448725.1). Taxonomy (NCBI): domain Eukaryota; kingdom Metazoa; phylum Chordata; class Actinopteri; order Salmoniformes; family Salmonidae; genus Salvelinus; species Salvelinus fontinalis. Next base: position 60,275,256 of record NC_074676.1, read on the forward strand.
ACTATAAAAACTAGACTGGTAAAACCCTCAACACTAACCCTCCACTATAAAAACTAGACTGGTAAAACCCTAACCACTATCCCTTACCCTCCACTATAAAAACTAGACTGGTAAAACCCTCACCACTAACCCTCCACTATAAAAACTAGACTGGTAAAACCCTAACCACTATCCCTTACCCTCCACTATAAAAACTAGACTGGTAAAACTCTACCCACTAACCCTTACCCTCCACTATAAAAACTAGACTGTTAAAACCCTAACCACTAACCCTCCACTATAAAAACTAGACTGGTAAAACCCTCACCACTAACCCTCCACTATAAAAACTAGACTGGTAAAACCCTAACCACTATCCCTTACCCTCCACTATAAAAACTAGACTGGTAAAACCCTACCCACTAACCCTCCACTATAAAAACTAGACTGGTAAAACCCTAACCACTATCCCTTACCCTCCACTATAAAAACTAGACTGGTAAAAACCTACCCACTAACCCTCAACTATAAAAACTAGACTGGTAAAACCCTACCCACTAACCCTTCACTATAGAAACTAGACTGGTAAAACCCTCACCACTAACCCTCCACTATAAAAACTAGACCGGTAAAACCCTCATCACTAACCCTCCACTATAAAAACTAGACTGGTAAAACCCTCACCACTAACCCTCCAATATAAAAACTAGACTGGTAAAACCCTCACCACTAACCCTTACCCTCCACTATAAAAACTAGACCGGTAAAACCCTCACCACTAACCCTCCACTATAAAACCTAGACTGGTAAAACCCTCACCACTAACCCTCCACTATAAAAACTAGACTGGTAAAACCCTACCCACTAACCCTCCACTATAAAAACTAGACTGGTAAAACCCTACCAACTAACCCTAACCCTCCACTATAAAAACGAGACTGGTAAAACCCTCACCACTAACCCTCCACTATAAAAACTAGATTGGCAAAACCATCACCACTAACCCTCCACTATAAAAACTAGACGGGTAAAACCCTCACCACTAACCCTTACCCTCCACTATAAAAACTAGACTGGTAAAACCCTAACCACTAACCCTCCACTATAAAAACTAGACTGGTAAAACCCTCAACACTAACCCTCCACTATAAAAACTAGACTGGTAAAACCCTAACCACTATCCCTTACCCTCCACTATAAAAACTAGACTGGTAAAACCCTCACCACTAACCCTCCACTATAAAAACTAGACTGGTAAAACCCTAACCACTATCCCTTACTCTCCACTATAAAAACTAGACTGGTAAAACCCTCACCACTAACCCTCCATTATAAAAACTAGACCGGTAAAACCCTCACCTCTAACCCTTACCCTCCACTATAAAAACTAGACTGGTAAAACCCTCACCACTAACCCTTACCCTCCACTATAAAAACTAGACTGGTAAAACCCTCACCACTAACCCTCCACTATAAAAACTAGACCGGTAAAACCCTAACCACTAACCCTCCACTATAAAAACTAGACTGGTAAAACCTTCACCACTAACCCACCACTATAAAAACTAGACTGGTAAAACCCTCACCACTAACCCTTACCCTCCACTATAAAAACTAGACTGGTAAAACCCTCACCACTAACCCTCCACTATAAAAACTAGACTGGTAAAACCCTCACCACTAACCCTCCACTATAAAAACGAGACTGGTAAAACCCTCACCACTAACCCTCCACTATAAAAACTAGACTGGTTAAACCCTCACCACTAACCCTTACCCTCCACTATAAAAACTAGACTGGTAAAACCCTAACCACTATCCTTTACCCTCCACTATAAAAAGTAGACTGGTAAAACCCTACCCACTAACCCTTGCCCTCCACTATAAAAACTAGACTGTTAAAACCCTAACCACTAACCCTCCACTAAAAAAACTAGACTGGTAAAACCCTCACCACTAACCCTCCACTATAAAAACTAGACTGGTAAAACCCTAACCACTATCCCTTACCCTCCACTATAAAAACTAGACTGGTAAAACCCTACCCACTAACCCTCCACTATAAAAACTAGACTGGTAAAACCCTAACCACTATCCCTTACCCTCCACTATAAAAACTAGACTGGTAAAAACCTACCCACTAACACTCAACTATGAAAACTAGACTGGTAAAACCCTACCCACTAACCCTCCACTATAAAAACTAGACTGGTAAAACCCTAACCACTAACCCTCCACTATAAAAACTAGACTGGTAAAACCCTCAACACTAACCCTCCACTATAAAAACTAGACTGGTAAAACCCTAACCACTATCCCTTACCCTCCACTATAAAAACTAGACTGGTAAAACCCTCACCACTAACCCTCCACTATAAAAACTAGACTGGTAAAACCCTAACCACTATCCCTTACCCTCCACTATAAAAACTAGACTGGTAAAACTCTACCCACTAACCCTTACCCTCCACTATAAAACTAGACTGTTAAAACCCTAACCACTAACCCTCCACTATAAAAACTAGACTGGTAAAACCCTCACCACTAACCCTCCACTATAAAAACTAGACTGGTAAAACCCTAACCACTATCCCTTACCCTCCACTATAAAAACTAGACTGGTAAAACCCTACCCACTAACCCTCCACTATAAAAACTAGACTGGTAAAACCCTAACCACTATCCCTTACCCTCCACTATAAAAACTAGACTGGTAAAAACCTACCCACTAACCCTCAACTATAAAAACTAGACTGGTAAAACCCTACCCACTAACCCTTCACTATAGAAACTAGACTGGTAAAACCCTCACCACTAACCCTCCACTATAAAAACTAGACCGGTAAAACCCTCATCACTAACCCTCCACTATAAAAACTAGACTGGTAAAACCCTCACCACTAACCCTCCAATATAAAAACTAGACTGGTAAAACCCTCAACACTAACCCTTACCCTCCACTATAAAAACTAGACCGGTAAAACCCTCACCACTAACCCTCCACTATAAAACCTAGACTGGTAAAACCCTCACCACTAACCATCCACTATAAAAACTAGACTGGTAAAACCCTACCCACTAACCCTCCACTATAAAAACTAGACTGGCAAGACCCTCACCACTAACCCTCCACTATAAAAACTAGACTGGTAAAACCCTAACCACTAACCCTCCACTATAAAAACTAGACCGGTAAAACCCTCACCACTAACCCTCCACTATAAAAACTAGACTGGTAAAACCCTCACCACTAACCCTTACCCTCCACTATAAAAACTAGACTGGTAAAACCCTCACAACTAACCCTCCACTATAAAAACTAGACTGGTAAAACCCTCACCACTAACCCTCCACTATAAAAACTAGACTGGTAAAACCCTCACCACTAACCCTCCACTATAAAAACGAGACTGGTAAAACCCTCACCACTAACCCTCCACTATAAAAACTAGACTGGTTAAACCCTCACCACTAACCCTTACCCTCCACTATAAAAACTAGACTGGTAAAACCCTAACCACTATCCCTTACCCTCCACTATAAAAACTAGACTGGTAAAACCCTACCCACTAACCCTTGCCCTCCACTATAAAAACTAGACTGTTAAAACCCTAACCACTAACCCTCCACTATAAAAACTAGACTGGTAAAACCCTCACCACTAACCCTCCACTATAAAAACTAGACTGGTAAAACCCTAACCACTATCCCTTACCCTCCACTATAAAAACTAGACTGGTAAAACCCTACCCACTAACCCTCCACTATAAAAACTAGACTGGTAAAACCCTAACCACTATCCCTTACCCTCCACTATAAAAACTAGACTGGTAAAAACCTACCCACTAACCCTCAACTATGAAAACTAGACTGGTAAAACCCTACCCACTAACCCTCCACTATAAAAACTAGACTGGTAAAACCCTAACCACTAACCCTCCACTATAAAAACTAGACTGGTAAAACCCTCAACACTAACCCTCCACTATAAAAACTAGACTGGTAAAACCCTAACCACTATCCCTTACCCTCCACTATAAAAACTAGACTGGTAAAACCCTCACCACTAACCCTCCACTATAAAAACTAGACTGGTAAAACCCTAACCACTATCCCTTACCCTCCACTATAAAAACTAGACTGGTAAAAACCTACCCACTAACCCTCAACTATAAAAACTAGACTGGTAAAACCCTACCCACTAACCCTTCACTATAGAAACTAGACTGGTAAAACCCTCACCACTAACCCTCCACTATAAAAACTAGACCGGTAAAACCCTCATCACTAACCCTCCACTATAAAAACTAGACTGGTAAAACCCTCACCACTAACCCTCCAATATAAAAACTAGACTGGTAAAACCCTCACCACTAACCCTTACCCTCCACTATAAAAACTGGACCGGTAAAACCCTCACCACTAACCCTCCACTATAAAACCTAGACCGGTAAAACCCTCATCACTAACCCTCCACTATAAAAACTAGACTGGTAAAACCCTCACCACTAACCCTCCAATATAAAAACTAGACTGGTAAAACCCTCACCACTAACCCTTACCCTCCACTATAAAAACTAGACTGGTAAAAACCTACCCACTAACCCTCAACTATAAAAACTAGACTGGTAAAACCCTACCCACTAACCCTTCACTATAGAAACTAGACTGGTAAAACCCTCACCACTAACCCTCCACTATAAAAACTAGACCGGTAAAACCCTCATCACTAACCCTCCACTATAAAAACTAGACTGGTAAAACCCTCACCACTAACCCTCCACTATAAAACCTAGACTGGTAAAACCCTCACCACTAACCCTCCACTATAAAAACTAGACTGGTAAAACCCTACCCACTAACCCTCCACTATAAAAACTAGACTGGTAAAACCCTACCCACTAACCCTAACCCTCCACTATAAAAACGAGACTGGTAAAACCCTCACCACTAACCCTCCACTATAAAAACTAGATTGGCAAAACCCTCACCACTAACCCTCCACTATAAAAACTAGACTGGTAAAACCCTCACCACTAACCCTTACCCTCCACTATAAAAACTAGACTGGTAAAACCCTAACCACTAACCCTCCACTATAAAAACTAGACTGGTAAAACCCTCAACACTAACCCTCCACTATAAAAACTAGACTGGTAAAACCCTAACCACTAACCCTCCACTATAAAAACTAGACTGGTAAAACCCTCAACACTAACCCTCCACTATAAAAACTAGACTGGTAAAACCCTAACCACTATCCCTTACCCTCCACTATAAAAACTAGACTGGTAAAACCCTCACCACTAACCCTCCACTATAAAAACTAGACTGGTAAAACCCTAACCACTATCCCTTACCCTCCACTATAAAAACTAGACTGGTAAAACTCTACCCACTAACCCTTACCCTCCACTATAAAAACTAGACTGTTAAAACCCTAACCACTAACCCTCCACTATAAAAACTAGACTGGTAAAACCCTCACCACTAACCCTCCACTATAAAAACTAGACTGGTAAAACCCTAACCACTATCCCTTACCCTCCACTATAAAAACTAGACTGGTAAAACCCTACCCACTAACCCTCCACTATAAAAACTAGACTGGTAAAACCCTAACCACTATCCCTTACCCTCCACTATAAAAACTAGACTGGTAAAAACCTACCCACTAACCCTCAACTATAAAAACTAGACTGGTAAAACCCTACCCACTAACCCTTCACTATAGAAACTAGACTGGTAGAACCCTCACCACTAACCCTCCACTATAAAAACTAGACCGGTAAAACCCTCATCACTAACCCTCCACTATAAAAACTAGACTGGTAAAACCCTCACCACTAACCCTCCAATATAAAAACTAGACTGGTAAAACCCTCACCACTAACCCTTACCCTCCACTATAAAAACTAGACCGGTAAAACCCTCACCACTAACCCTCCACTATAAAACCTAGACTGGTAAAACCCTCACCACTAACCCTCCACTATAAAAACTAGACTGGTAAAACCCTACCCACTAACCCTCCACTATAAAAACTAGACTGGTAAAACCCTACCCACTAACCCTAACCCTCCACTATAAAAACGAGACTGGTAAAACCCTCACCACTAACCCTCCACTATAAAAACTAGATTGGCAAAACCCTCACCACTAACCCTCCACTATAAAAACTAGACTGGTAAAACCCTCACCACTAACCCTTACCCTCCACTATAAAAACTAGACTGGTAAAACCCTAACCACTAACCCTCCACTATAAAAACTAGACTGGTAAAACCCTCAACACTAACCCTCCACTATAAAAACTAGACTGGTAAAACCCTAACCACTAACCCTCCACTATAAAAACTAGACTGGTAAAACCCTCAACACTAACCCTCCACTATAAAAACTAGACTGGTAAAACCCTAACCACTAACCCTTACCCTCCACTATAAAAACTAGACTGGTAAAACCCTCACCACTAACCCTCCACTATAAAAACTAGACTGGTAAAACCCTAACCACTATCCCTTACCCTCCACTATAAAAACTAGACTGGTAAAACTCTACCCACTAACCCTTACCCTCCACTATAAAAACTAGACTGTTAAAACCCTAACCACTAACCCTCCACTATAAAAACTAGACTGGTAAAACCCTCACCACTAACCCTCCACTATAAAAACTAGACTGGTAAAACCCTAACCACTATCCCTTACCCTCCACTATAACAACTAGACTGGTAAAACCCTACCCACTAACCCTCCACTATAAAAACTAGACTGGTAAAACCCTAACCACTATCCCTTACCCTCCACTATAAAAACTAGACTGGTAAAAACCTACCCACTAACCCTCAACTATAAAAACTAGACTGGTAAAACCCTACCCACTAACCCTTCACTATAGAAACTAGACTTGTAGAACCCTCACCACTAACCCTCCACTATAAAAACTAGACCGGTAAAACCCTCATCACTAACCCTCCACTATAAAAACTAGACTGGTAAAACCCTCACCACTAACCCTCCAATATAAAAACTAGACTGGTAAAACCCTCACCACTAACCCTTACCCTCCACTATAAAAACTAGACCGGTAAAACCCTCACCACTAACCCTCCACTATAAAACCTAGACTGGTAAAACCCTCACCACTAACCCTCCACTATAAAAACTAGACTGGTAAAACCCTACCCACTAACCCTCCACTATAAAAACTAGACTGGTAAAACCCTACCCACTAACCCTAACCCTCCACTATAAAAACGAGACTGGTAAAACCCTCACCACTAACCCTCCACTATAAAAACTAGATTGGCAAAACCCTCACCACTAACCCTCCACTATAAAAACTAGACTGGTAAAACCCTCACCACTAACCCTTACCCTCCACTATAAAAACTAGACTGGTAAAACCCTAACCACTAACCCTCCACTATAAAAACTAGACTGGTAAAACCCTCAACACTAACCCTCCACTATAAAAACTAGACTGGTAAAACCCTAACCACTATCCCTTACCCTCCACTATAAAAACTAGACTGGTAAAACCCTCACCACTAACCCTCCACTATAAAAACTAGACTGGTAAAACCCTAACCACTATCCCTTACTCTCCACTATAAAAACTAGACTGGTAAAACCCTCACCACTAACCCTCCATTATAAAAACTAGACCGGTAAAACCCTCACCTCTAACCCTTACCCTCCACTATAAAAACTAGACTGGTAAAACCCTCACCACTAACCCTTACCCTCCACTATAAAAACTAGACTGGTAAAACCCTCACCACTAACCCTCCACTATAAAAACTAGACCGGTAAAACCCTAACCACTAACCCTCCACTATAAAAACTAGACTGGTAAAACCTTCACCACTAACCCACCACTATAAAAACTAGACTGGTAAAACCCTCACCACTAACCCTTACCCTCCACTATAAAAACTAGACTGGTAAAACCCTCACCACTAACCCTCCACTATAAAAACTAGACTGGTAAAACCCTCACCACTAACCCTCCACTATAAAAACGAGACTGGTAAAACCCTCACCACTAACCCTCCACTATAAAAACTAGACTGGTTAAACCCTCACCACTAACCCTTACCCTCCACGATAAAAACTAGACTGGTAAAACCCTAACCACTATCCCTTACCCTCCACTATAAAAACTAGACTGGTAAAACCCTACCCACTAACCCTTGCCCTCCACTATAAAAACTAGACTGTTAAAACCCTAACCACTAACCCTCCACTATAAAAACTAGACTGGTAAAACCCTCACCACTAACCCTCCACTATAAAAACTAGACTGGTAAAACCCTAACCACTATCCCTTACCCTCCACTATAAAAACTAGACTGGTAAAACCCTACCCACTAACCCTCCACTATAAAAACTAGACTGGTAAAACCCTAACCACTATCCCTTACCCTCCACTATAAAAACTAGACTGGTAAAAACCTACCCACTAACACTCAACTATGAAAACTAGACTGGTAAAACCCTACCCACTAACCCTCCACTATAAAAACTAGACTGGTAAAACCCTAACCACTAACCCTCCACTATAAAAACTAGACTGGTAAAACCCTCAACACTAACCCTCCACTATAAAAACTAGACTGGTAAAACCCTAACCACTATCCCTTACCCTCCACTATAAAAACTAGACTGGTAAAACCCTCACCACTAACCCTCCACTATAAAAACTAGACTGGTAAAACCCTAACCACTATCCCTTACCCTCCACTATAAAAACTAGACTGGTAAAACTCTACCCACTAACCCTTACCCTCCACTATAAAACTAGACTGTTAAAACCCTAACCACTAACCCTCCACTATAAAAACTAGACTGGTAAAGCCCTCACCACTAACCCTCCACTATAAAAACTAGACTGGTAAAACCCTAACCACTATCCCTTACCCTCCACTATAAAAACTAGACTGGTAAAACCCTACCCACTAACCCTCCACTATAAAAACTAGACTGGTAAAACCCTAACCACTATCCCTTACCCTCCACTATAAAAACTAGACTGGTAAAAACCTACCCCCTAACCCTCAACTATAAAAACTAGACTGGTAAAACCCTACCCACTAACCCTTCACTATAGAAACTAGACTGGTAAAAACCCTCACCACTAACCCTCCACTATAAAAACTAGACCGGTAAAACCCTCATCACTAACCCTCCACTATAAAAACTAGACTGGTAAAACCCTCACCACTAACCCTCCAATATAAAAACTAGACTGGTAAAACCCTCACCACTAACCCTTACCCTCCACTATAAAAACTAGACCGGTAAAACCCTCACCACTAACCCTCCACTATAAAACCTAGACTGGTAAAACCCTCACCACTAACCCTCCACTATAAAAACTAGACTGGTAAAACCCTACCCACTAACCCTCCACTATAAAAACTAGATTGGCAAAACCCTCACCACTAACCCTCCACTATAAAAACTAGACTGGTAAAACCCTCACCACTAACCCTTACCCTCCACTATAAAAACTAGACTGGTAAAACCCTAACCACTAACCCTCCACTATAAAAACTAGACTGGTAAAACCCTCACCACTAACCCTCCACTATAAAAACTAGACTGGTAAAACCCTATAACCACTATCCCTTACCCTCCACTATAAAAACTAGACTGGTAAAACCCTACCCACTAACCCTCCACTATAAAAACTAGACTGGTAAAACCCTAACCACTATCCCTTACCCTCCACTATAAAAACTAGACTGGTAAAAACCTACCCACTAACCCTCAACTATAAAAACTAGACTGGTAAAACCCTACCCACTAACCCTTCACTATAGAAACTAGACTGGTAAAACCCTCACCACTAACCCTCCACTATAAAAACTAGACCGGTAAAACCCTCATCACTAACCCTCCACTATAAAAACTAGACTGGTAAAACCCTCACCACTAACCCTCCAATATAAAAACTAGACTGGTAAAACCCTCACCACTAACCCTTACCCTCCACTATAAAAACTAGACCGGTAAAACCCTCACCACTAACCCTCCACTATAAAACCTAGACTGGTAAAACCCTAACCACTAACCCTCCACTATAAAAACTAGACTGGTAAAACCCTACCCACTAACCCTCCACTATAAAAACTAGATTGGCAAAACCCTCACCACTAACCCTCCACTATAAAAACTAGACTGGTAAAACCCTCACCACTAACCCTTACCCTCCACTATAAAAACTAGACTGGTAAAACCCTAACCACTAACCCTCCACTATAAAAACTAGACTGGTAAAACCCTCAACACTAACCCTCCACTATAAAAACTAGACTGGTAAAACCCTAACCACTATCCCTTACCCTCCACTATAAATACTAGACTGGTAAAACCCTCACCACTAACCCTCCACTATAAAAACTAGACTGGTAAAACCCTAACCACTATCCCTTACTCTCCACTATAAAAACTAGACTGGTAAAACCCTCACCACTAACCCTCCATTATAAAAACTAGACCGGTAAAACCCTCACCTCTAACCCTTACCCTCCACTATAAAAACTAGACTGGTAAAACCCTCACCACTAACCCTTACCCTCCACTATAAAAACTAGACTGGTAAAACCCTCACCACTAACCCTCCACTATAAAAACTAGACCGGTAAAACCCTAACCACTAACCCTCCACTATAAAAACTAGACTGGTAAAACCTTCACCACTAACCCACCACTATAAAAACTAGACTGGTAAAACCCTCACCACTAACCCTTACCCTCCACTATAAAAACTAGACTGGTAAAACCCTCACCACTAACCCTCCACTATAAAAACTAGACTGGTAAAACCCTCACCACTAACCCTTACCCTCCACTATAAAAACTAGACTGGTAAAACCCTCACCACTAACCCTCCACTATACAAACTAGACCGGCAAAACCCTCACCACTAACCCTTACCCTCCACTATAAAAACTAGACTGGTAAAACCCTAACCACTATCCCTTACCCTCCACTATAAAAACTAGACTGGTAAAACCCTCACCACTAACCCTCCACTATAAAAACTAGACTGGTAAAACCCTCACCACTATCCCTTACCCTCCACTATAAAAACTAGACTGGTAAAACTCTACCCACTAACCCTTACCCTCCACTATAAAAACTAGACTGTTAAAACCCTAACCACTAACCCTCCACTATAAAAACTAGACTGGTAAAACCCTCACCACTAACCCTCCACTATAAAAACTAGACTGGTAAAACCCTAACCACTATCCCTTACCCTCCACTATAAAAACTAGACTGGTAAAACCCTACCCACTAACCCTCCACTATAAAAACTAGACTGGTAAAACCCTAACCACTATCCCTTACCCTCCACTATAAAAACTAGACTGGTAAAACCCTCAACACTAACCCTCCACTATAAAAACTAGACTGGTAAAACCCTAACCACTATCCCTTACCCTCAACTATAAAAACTAGACTGGTAAAACCCTCACCACTAACCCTCCACTATAAAAACTAGACTGGTAAAAACCCTAACCACTATCCCTTACCCTCCACTATAAAAACTAGACTGGTAAAACTCTACCCACTAACCCTTACCCTCCACTATAAAACTAGACTGTTAAAACCCTAACCACTAACCCTCCACTATAAAAACTAGACTGGTAAAACCCTCACCACTAACCCTCCACTATAAAAACTAGACTGGTAAAACCCTAACCACTATCCCTTACCCTCCACTATAAAAACTAGACTGGTAAAACCCTACCCACTAACCCTCCACTATAAAAACTAGACTGGTAAAACCCTAACCACTATCCCTTACCCTCCACTATAAAAACTAGACTGGTAAAAACCTACCCACTAACCCTCAACTATAAAAACTAGACTGGTAAAACCCTACCCACTAACCCTTCACTATAGAAACTAGACTGGTAAAACCCTCACCACTAACCCTCCACTATAAAAACTAGACCGGTAAAACCCTCATCACTAACCCTCCACTATAAAAACTAGACTGGTAAAACCCTCACCACTAACCCTCCAATATAAAAACTAGACTGGTAAAACCCTCACCACTAACCCTTACCCTCCACTATAAAAACTAGACCGGTAAACCCCTCACCACTAACCCTCCACTATAAAACCTAGACTGGTAAAACCCTCACCACTAACCCTCCACTATAAAAACTAGACTGGTAAAACCCTACCCACTAACCCTCCACTATAAAAACTAGACTGGTAAAACCCTACCCACTAACCCTCCACTATAAAAACTAGACTGGTAAAACCCTAACCACTATCCCTTACCCTCCACTATAAAAACTAGACTGGTAAAACCCTCACCACTAACCCTCCACTATAAAAACTAGACTGGTAAAACCCTAACCACTATCCCTTACTCTCCACTATAAAAACTAGACTGGTAAAACCCTCACCACTAACCCTCCATTATAAAAACTAGACCGGTAAAACCCTCACCTCTAACCCTTACCCTCCACTATAAAAACTAGACTGGTAAAACCCTCACCACTAACCCTTACCCTCCACTATAAAAACTAGACTGGTAAAACCCTCACCACTAACCCTCCACTATAAAAACTAGACCGGTAAAACCCTAACCACTAACCCTCCACTATAAAAACTAGACTGGTAAAACCTTCACCACTAACCCACCACTATAAAAACTAGACTGGTAAAACCCTCACCACTAACCCTTACCCTCCACTATAAAAACTAGACTGGTAAAACCCTCACCACTAACCCTCCACTATAAAAACTAGACTGGTAAAACCCTCACCACTAACCCTTACCCTCCACTATAAAAACTAGACTGGTAAAACCCTAACCACTATCCCTTACCCTCCACTATAAAAACTAGACTGGTAAAACCCTCACCACTAACCCTCCACTATAAAAACTAGACTGGTAAAACCCTAACCACTATCCCTTACCCTCCACTATAAAAACTAGACTGGTAAAACTCTACCCACTAACCCTTACCCTCCACTATAAAAACTAGACTGTTAAAACCCTTACCACTAACCCTCCACTATAAAAACTAGACTGGTAAAACCCTCAACACTAACCCTCCACTATAAAAACTAGACTGGTAAAACCCTAACCACTATCCCTTACCCTCCACTATAAAAACTAGACTGGTAAAACCCTCACCACTAACCCTCCACTATAAAAACTAGACTGGTAAAACCCTAACCACTATCCCTTACCCTCCACTATAAAAACTAGACTGGTAAAACTCTACCCACTAACCCTTACCCTCCACTATAAAAACTAGACTGTTAAAATCCTAACCACTAACCCTCCACTATAAAAACTAGACTGGTAAAACCCTCACCACTAACCCTCCACTATAAAAACTAGACTGGTAAAACCCTAACCACTATCCCTTACCCTCCACTATAAAAACTAGACTGGTAAAACCCTACCCACTAACCCTCCACTATAAAAACTAGACTGGTAAAACCCTAACCACTATCCCTTACCCTCCACTATAAAAACTAGACTGGTAAAAACCTACCCACTAACCCTCAACTATAAAAACTAGACTGGTAAAACCCTACCCACTAACCCTTCACTATAGAAACTAGACTGGTAAAACCCTCACCACTAACCCTCCACTATAAAAACTAGACCGGTAAAACCCTCATCACTAACCCTCCACTATAAAAACTAGACTGGTAAAACCCTCACCACTAACCCTCCAATATAAAAACTAGACTGGTAAAACCCTCACCACTAACCCTTACCCTCCACTATAAAAACTAGACCGGTAAAACCCTCACCACTAACCCTCCACTATAAAACCTAGACTGGTAAAACCCTCACCACTAACCCTCCACTATAAAAACTAGACTGGTAAAACCCTACCCACTATCCCTTACCCTCCACTATAAAAACTAGACTGGTAAAACCCTCACCACTAACCCTCCACTATAAAAACTAGACTGGTAAAACCCTAACCACTATCCCTTACCCTCCACTATAAAAACTAGACTGGTAAAACTCTACCCACTAACCCTTACCCTCCACTATAAAAACTAGACTGTTAAAATCCTAACCACTAACCCTCCACTATAAAAACTAGACTGGTAAAACCCTCACCACTAACCCTCCACTATAAAAACTAGACTGGTAAAACCCTAACCACTATCCCTTACCCTCCACTATAAAAACTAGACTGGTAAAACCCTACCCACTAACCCTCCACTATAAAAACTAGACTGGTAAAACCCTAACCACTATCCCTTACCCTCCACTATAAAAACTAGACTGGTAAAAACCTACCCACTAACCCTCAACTATAAAAACTAGACTGGTAAAACCCTACCCACTAACCCTTCACTATAGAAACTAGACTGGTAAAACCCTCACCACTAACCCTCCACTATAAAAACTAGACCGGTAAAACCCTCATCACTAACCCTCCACTATAAAAACTAGACTGGTAAAACCCTCACCACTAACCCTCCAATATAAAAACTAGACTGGTAAAACCCTCACCACTAACCCTTACCCTCCACTATAAAAACTAGACCGGTAAAACCCTCACCACTAACCCTCCACTATAAAACCTAGACTGGTAAAACCCTCACCACTAACCCTCCACTATAAAAACTAGACTGGTAAAACCCTACCCACTAACCCTCCACTATAAAAACTAGATTGGCAAAACCCTCACCACTAACCCTCCACTATAAAAACTAGACTGGTAAAACCCTCACCACTAACCCTTACCCTCCACTATAAAAACTAGACTGGTAAAACCCTAACCACTAACCCTCCACTATAAAAACTAGACTGGTAAAACCCTCAACACTAACCCTCCACTATAAAAACTAGACTGGTAAAACCCTAACCACTATCCCTTACCCTCCACTATAAAAACTAGACTGGTAAAACCCTCACCACGAACCCTCCACTATAAAAACTAGACTGGTAAAACCCTAACCACTATCCCTTACCCTCCACTATAAAAACTAGACTGGTAAAACCCTAACCACTATCCCTTACTCTCCACTATAAAAACTAGACTGGTAAAACCCTCACCACTAACCCTCCATTATAAAAACTAGACCGGTAAAACCCTCACCTCTAACCCTAACCCTCCACTATAAAAACTAGACCGGTAAAACCCTCATCACTAACCCTCCACTATAAAAACTAGACTGGTAAAACCCTCACCACTAACCCTCCAATATAAAAACTAGACTGGTAAAACCCTCACCACTAACCCTTACCCTCCACTATAAAAACTAGACCGGTAAAACCCTCACCACTAACCCTCCACTATAAAACCTAGACTGGTAAAACCCTCACCACTAACCCTCCACTATAAAAACTAGACTGGTAAAACCCTACCCACTAACCCTCCACTATAAAAACTAGATTGGCAAAACCCTCACCACTAACCCTCCACTATAAAAACTAGACTGGTAAAACCCTCACCACTAACCCTTACCCTCCACTATAAAAACTAGACTGGTAAAACCCTAACCACTAACCCTCCACTATAAAAACTAGACTGGTAAAACCCTCAACACTAACCCTCCACTATAAAAACTAGACTGGTAAAACCCTAACCACTATCCCTTACCCTCCACTATAAAAACTAGACTGGTAAAACCCTCACCACGAACCCTCCACTATAAAAACTAGACTGGTAAAACCCTAACCACTATCCCTTACCCTCCACTATAAAAACTAGACTGGTAAAACCCTAACCACTATCCCTTACTCTCCACTATAAAAACTAGACTGGTAAAACCCTCACCACTAACCCTCCATTATAAAAACTAGACCGGTAAAACCCTCACCTCTAACCCTTACCCTCCACTATAAAAACTAGACTGGTAAAACCCTCACCACTAACCCTTACCCTCCACTATAAAAACTAGACTGGTAAAACCCTCACCACTAACCCTCCACTATAAAAACTAGACCGGTAAAACCCTAACCACTAACCCTCCACTATAAAAACTAGACTGGTAAAACCTTCACCACTAACCCACCACTATAAAAACTAGACTGGTAAAACCCTCACCACTAACCCTTACCCTCCACTATAAAAACTAGACTGGTAAAACCCTCACCACTAACCCTCCACTATAAAAACTAGACTGGTAAAACCCTCACCACTAACCCTTACCCTCCACTATAAAAACTAGACTGGTAAAACCCTCACCACTAACCCTCCACTATACAAACTAGACCGGCAAAACCCTCACCACTAACCCTTACCCTCCACTATAAAAACTAGACTGGTAAAACCCTAACCACTATCCCTTACCCTCCACTATAAAAACTAGACTGGTAAAACCCTCACCACTAACCCTCCACTATAAAAACTAGACTGGTAAAACCCTCACCACTATCCCTTACCCTCCACTATAAAAACTAGACTGGTAAAACTCTACCCACTAACCCTTACCCTCCACTATAAAAACTAGACTGTTAAAACCCTAACCACTAACCCTCCACTATAAAAACTAGACTGGTAAAACCCTCACCACTAACCCTCCACTATAAAAACTAGACTGGTAAAACCCTAACCACTATCCCTTACCCTCCACTATAAAAACTAGACTGGTAAAACCCTACCCACTAACCCTCCACTATAAAAACTAGACTGGTAAAACCCTAACCACTATCCCTTACCCTCCACTATAAAAACTAGACTGGTAAAAACCTACCCACTAACCCTCAACTATAAAAACTAGACTGGTAAAACCCTACCCACTAACCCTTCACTATAGAAACTAGACTGGTAAAACCCTCACCACTAACCCTCCACTATAAAAACTAGACCGGTAAAACCCTCATCACTAACCCTCCACTATAAAAACTAGACTGGTAAAACCCTCACCACTAACCCTCCAATATAAAAACTAGACTGGTAAAACCCTCACCACTAACCCTTACCCTCCACTATAAAAACTAGACTGGTAAAACCCTCACCACTAACCCTCCACTATAAAAACTAGACCGGTAAAACCCTAACCACTAACCCTCCACTATAAAAACTAGACTGGTAAAACCTTCACCACTAACCCACCACTATAAAAACTAGACTGGTAAAACCCTCACCACTAACCCTTACCCTCCACTATAAAAACTAGACTGGTAAAACCCTCACCACTAACCCTCCACTATAAAAACTAGACTGGTAAAACCCTCACCACTAACCCTTACCCTCCACTATAAAAACTAGACTGGTAAAACCCTAACCACTATCCCTTACCCTCCACTATAAAAACTAGACTGGTAAAACCCTCACCACTAACCCTCCACTATAAAAACTAGACTGGTAAAACCCTAACCACTATCCCTTACCCTCCACTATAAACACTAGACTGGTAAAACTCTACCCACTAACCCTTACCCTCCACTATAAAAACTAGACTGTTAAAACCCTAACCACTAACCCTCCACTATAAAAACTAGACTGGTAAAACCCTCAACACTAACCCTCCACTATAAAAACTAGACTGGTAAAACCCTAACCACTATCCCTTACCCTCCACTATAAAAACTAGACTGGTAAAACCCTCACCACTAACCCTCCACTATAAAAACTAGACTGGTAAAACCCTAACCACTATCCCTTACCCTCCACTATAAAAACTAGACTGGTAAAACTCTACCCACTAACCCTTACCCTCCACTATAAAAACTAGACTGTTAAAATCCTAACCACTAACCCTCCACTATAAAAACTAGACTGGTAAAACCCTCACCACTAACCCTCCACTATAAAAACTAGACTGGTAAAACCCTAACCACTATCCCTTACCCTCCACTATAAAAACTAGACTGGTAAAACCCTACCCACTAACCCTCCACTATAAAAACTAGACTGGTAAAACCCTAACCACTATCCCTTACCCTCCACTATAAAAACTAGACTGGTAAAAACCTACCCACTAACCCTCAACTATAAAAACTAGACTGGTAAAACCCTACCCACTAACCCTTCACTATAGAAACTAGACTGGTAAAACCCTCACCACTAACCCTCCACTATAAAAACTAGACCGGTAAAACCCTCATCACTAACCCTCCACTATAAAAACTAGACTGGTAAAACCCTCACCACTAACCCTCCAATATAAAAACTAGACTGGTAAAACCCTCACCACTAACCCTTACCCTCCACTATAAAAACTAGACCGGTAAAACCCTCACCACTAACCCTCCACTATAAAACCTAGACTGGTAAAACCCTCACCACTAACCCTCCACTATAAAAACTAGACTGGTAAAACCCTACCCACTAACCCTCCACTATAAAAACTAGATTGGCAAAACCCTCACCACTAACCCTCCACTATAAAAACTAGACTGGTAAAACCCTCACCACTAACCCTTACCCTCCACTATAAAAACTAGACTGGTAAAACCCTAACCACTAACCCTCCACTATAAAAACTAGACTGGTAAAACCCTCAACACTAACCCTCCACTATAAAAACTAGACTGGTAAAACCCTAACCACTATCCCTTACCCTCCACTATAAAAACTAGACTGGTAAAACCCTCACCACGAACCCTCCACTATAAAAACTAGACTGGTAAAACCCTAACCACTATCCCTTACCCTCCACTATAAAAACTAGACTGGTAAAACCCTAACCACTATCCCTTACTCTCCACTATAAAAACTAGACTGGTAAAACCCTCACCACTAACCCTCCATTATAAAAACTAGACCGGTAAAACCCTCACCTCTAACCCTTACCCTCCACTATAAAAACTAGACTGGTAAAACCCTCACCACTAACCCTTACCCTCCACTATAAAAACTAGACTGGTAAAACCCTCACCACTAACCCTCCACTATAAAAACTAGACCGGCAAAACCCTAACCACTAACCCTCCACTATAAAAACTAGACTGGTAAAACCTTCACCACTAACCCACCACTATAAAAACTAGACTGGTAAAACCCTCACCACTATCCCTTACCCTCCACTATAAAAACTAGACTGGTAAAACTCTACCCACTAACCCTTACCCTCCACTATAAAAACTAGACTGTTAAAATCCTAACCACTAACCCTCCACTATAAAAACTAGACTGGTAAAACCCTCACCACTAACCCTCCACTATAAAAACTAGACTGGTAAAACCCTAACCACTATCCCTTACCCTCCACTATAAAAACTAGACTGGTAAAACCCTACCCACTAACCCTCCACTATAAAAACTAGACTGGTAAAACCCTAACCACTATCCCTTACCCTCCACTATAAAAACTAGACTGGTAAAAACCTACCCACTAACCCTCAACTATAAAAACTAGACTGGTAAAACCCTACCCACTAACCCTTCACTATAGAAACTAGACTGGTAAAACCCTCACCACTAACCCTCCACTATAAAAACTAGACCGGTAAAACCCTCATCACTAACCCTCCACTATAAAAACTAGACTGGTAAAACCCTCACCACTAACCCTCCAATATAAAAACTAGACTGGTAAAACCCTCACCACTAACCCTTACCCTCCACTATAAAAACTAGACCGGTAAAACCCTCACCACTAACCCTCCACTATAAAACCTAGACTGGTAAAACCCTCACCACTAACCCTCCACTATAAAAACTAGACTGGTAAAACCCTACCCACTAACCCTCCACTATAAAAACTAGATTGGCAAAACCCTCACCACTAACCCTCCACTATAAAAACTAGACTGGTAAAACCCTCACCACTAACCCTTACCCTCCACTATAAAAACTAGACTGGTAAAACCCTAACCACTAACCCTCCACTATAAAAACTAGACTGGTAAAACCCTCAACACTAACCCTCCACTATAAAAACTAGACTGGTAAAACCCTAACCACTATCCCTTACCCTCCACTATAAAAACTAGACTGGTAAAACCCTCACCACGAACCCTCCACTATAAAAACTAGACTGGTAAAACCCTAACCACTATCCCTTACCCTCCACTATAAAAACTAGACTGGTAAAACCCTAACCACTATCCCTTACTCTCCACTATAAAAACTAGACTGGTAAAACCCTCACCACTAACCCTCCATTATAAAAACTAGACCGGTAAAACCCTCACCTCTAACCCTTACCCTCCACTATAAAAACTAGACTGGTAAAACCCTCACCACTAACCCTTACCCTCCACTATAAAAACTAGACTGGTAAAACCCTCACCACTAACCCTCCACTATAAAAACTAGACCGGTAAAACCCTAACCACTAACCCTCCACTATAAAAACTAGACTGGTAAAACCTTCACCACTAACCCACCACTATAAAAACTAGACTGGTAAAACCCTCACCACTAACCCTTACCCTCCACTATAAAAACTAGACTGGTAAAACCCTCACCACTAACCCTCCACTATAAAAACTAGACTGGTAAAACCCTCACCACTAACCCTTACCCTCCACTATAAAAACTAGACTGGTAAAACCCTCACCACTAACCCTCCACTATACAAACTAGACCGGCAAAACCCTCACCACTAACCCTTACCCTCCACTATAAAAACTAGACTGGTAAAACCCTAACCACTATCCCTTACCCTCCACTATAAAAACTAGACTGGTAAAACCCTCACCACTAACCCTCCACTATAAAAACTAGACTGGTAAAACCCTCACCACGAACCCTCCACTATAAAAACTAGACTGGTAAAACCCTAACCACTATCCCTTACCCTCCACTATAAAAACTAGACTGGTAAAACCCTAACCACTATCCCTTACTCTCCACTATAAAAACTAGACTGGTAAAACCCTCACCACTAACCCTCCATTATAAAAACTAGACCGGTAAAACCCTCACCTCTAACCCTTACCCTCCACTATAAAAACTAGACTGGTAAAACCCTCACCACTAACCCTTACCCTCCACTATAAAAACTAGACTGGTAAAACCCTCACCACTAACCCTCCACTATAAAAACTAGACCGGTAAAACCCTAACCACTAACCCTCCACTATAAAAACTAGACTGGTAAAACCCTAACCACTATCCCTTACCCTCCACTATAAAAACTAGACTGGTAAAACCCTACCCACTAACCCTCCACTATAAAAACTAGACTGGTAAAACCCTAACCACTATCCCTTACCCTCCACTATAAAAACTAGACTGGTAAAAACCTACCCACTAACCCTCAACTATAAAAACTAGACTGGTAAAACCCTACCCACTAACCCTTCACTATAGAAACTAGACTGGTAAAACCCTCACCACTAACCCTCCACTATAAAAACTAGACCGGTAAAACCCTCATCACTAACCCTCCACTATAAAAACTAGACTGGTAAAACCCTCACCACTAACCCTCCAATATAAAAACTAGACTGGTAAAACCCTCACCACTAACCCTTACCCTCCACTATAAAAACTAGACCGGTAAAACCCTCACCACTAACCCTCCACTATAAAACCTAGACTGGTAAAACCCTCACCACTAACCCTCCACTATAAAAACTAGACTGGTAAAACCCTACCCACTAACCCTCCACTATAAAAACTAGATTGGCAAAACCCTCACCACTAACCCTCCACTATAAAAACTAGACTGGTAAAACCCTAACCACTAACCCTCCACTATAAAAACTAGACTGGTAAAACCCTAACCACTAACCCTCCACTATAAAAACTAGACTGGTAAAACCCTCAACACTAACCCTCCACTATAAAAACTAGACTGGTAAAACCCTAACCACTATCCCTTACCCCCCACTATAAAAACTAGACTGGTAAAACCCTCACCACTAACCCTCCACTATAAAAACTAGACTGGTAAAACCCTAACCACTATCCCTTACTCTCCACTATAAAAACTAGACTGGTAAAACCCTCACCACTAACCCTCCATTATAAAAACTAGACCGGTAAAACCCTCACCTCTAACCCTTACCCTCCACTATAAAAACTAGACTGGTAAAACCCTCACCACTAACCCTTACCCTCCACTATAAAAACTAGACTGGTAAAACCCTCACCACTAACCCTCCACTATAAAAACTAGACCGGTAAAACCCTAACCACTAACCCTCCACTATAAAAACTAGACTGGTAAAACCTTCACCACTAACCCACCACTATAAAAACTAGACTGGTAAAACCCTCACCACTAACCCTTACCCTCCACTATAAAAACTAGACTGGTAAAACCCTCACCACTAACCCTCCACTATAAAAACTAGACTGGTAAAACCCTCACCACTAACCCTTACCCTCCACTATAAAAACTAGACTGGTAAAACCCTCACCACTAACCCTCCACTATACAAACTAGACCGGCAAAACCCTCACCACTAACCCTTACCCTCCACTATAAAAACTAGACTGGTAAAACCCTCACCACTAACCCTTACCCTCCACTATAAAAACTAGACTGGTAAAACCCTACCCACTAACCCTTCACTATAAAAACTAGACTGGTAAAACCCTACCCACTAACCCTCCACTATAAAAACTAGACTGGTAAAACCCTACCCACTAACCCTCCACTATAAAAACTAGACTGGTAAAACCCTCACCACGAACCCTCCACTATAAAAACTAGACTGGTAAAACCCTAACCACTATCCCTTACCCTCCACTATAAAAACTAGACTGGTAAAACCCTCAACACGAACCCTCCACTATAAAAACTAGACTGGTAAAACCCTCACCACTAACCCTTACCCTCCACTATAAAAACTAGACTGGTAAAACCCTCACCACTAACCCTCCACTATAAAAACTAGACCGGTAAAACCCTAACCACTAACCCTCCACTATAAAAACTAGACTGGTAAAACCTTCACCACTAACCCTCCACTATAAAACTAGACTGGTAAAACCCTCACCACTAACCCTTACCCTCCACTATAAAAACTAGACTGGTAAAACCCTCACCACTAACCCTCCACTATAAAAACTAGACCGGCAAAACCCTCACCACTAACCCTTACCCTCCACTATAAAAACTAGACTGGTAAAACCCTCACCACTAACCCTCCACTATAAAAACTAGACTGGTAAAACCCTCACCACTAACCCTTACCCTCCACTATAAAAACTAGACTGGTAAAACCTTCACCACTAACCCTCCACTATAAAAACTAGACCGGCAAAACCCTCACCACTAACCCTCACCCTCCACTATAAAAACTAGACTGGTAAAACCCTCACCACTAACCCTCCACTATAAAAACTAGACTGGTAAAACCCTCACCACTAACCCTCCACTATAAAAACTAGACTGATAAAACCCTCACCACTAACCCTCCACTATAAAAACTAGACTGGTAAAACCCTCACCACTAACCCTCCACTATAAAAACTAGACTGGTAAAACCCTCACCACTATCCCTTACCCTCCACTATAAAAACTAGACTGGTAAAACCCTCACCACTAACCCTCCACTATAAAAACTAGACTGGCAAGACCCTCACCACTAACCCTCCACTATAAAAACTAGACTGGTAAAACCCTAACCACTAACCCTCCACTATAAAAACTAGACCGGTAAAACCCTCACCACTAACCCTCCACTATAAAAACTAGACTGGTAAAACCCTCACCACTAACCCTTACCCTCCACTATAAAAACTAGACTGGTAAAACCCTCACCACTAACCCTCCACTATAAAAACTAGACCGGTAAAACCCTAACCACTAACCCTCCACTATAAAAACTAGACTGGTAAAACCTTCACCACTAACCCACCACTATAAAAACTAGACTGGTAAAACCCTCACCACTAACCCTTACCCTCCACTATAAAAACTAGACTGGTAAAACCCTCACCACTAACCCTCCACTATAAAAACTAGACTGGTAAAACCCTCACCACTAACCCTTACCCTCCACTATAAAAACTAGACTGGTAAAACCCTCACCACTAACCCTCCACTATACAAACTAGACCGGCAAAACCCTCACCACTAACCCTTACCCTCCACTATAAAAACTAGACTGGTAAAACCCTCACCACTAACCCTTACCCTCCACTATAAAAACTAGACTGGTAAAACCCTACCCACTAACCCTTCACTATAAAAACTAGACTGGTAAAACCCTACCCACTAACCCTCCACTATAAAAACTAGACTGGTAAAACCCTACCCACTAACCCTCCACTATAAAAACTAGACTGGTAAAACCCTCACCACGAACCCTCCACTATAAAAACTAGACTGGTAAAACCCTAACCACTATCCCTTACCCTCCACTATAAAAACTAGACTGGTAAAACCCTCAACACGAACCCTCCACTATAAAAACTAGACTGGTAAAACCCTCACCACTAACCCTTACCCTCCACTATAAAAACTAGACTGGTAAAACCCTAACCACTATCCCTTACCGTCCACTATAAAAACTAGACTGGTAAAACCCTCACCACTAACCCTCCATTATAAAAACTAGACCGGTAAAACCCTCACCACTAACCCTTACCCTCCACTATAAAAACTAGACCTGTAAAACCCTCACCACTAACCCTTACCCTCCACTATAAAAACTAGACTGGTAAAACCCTCACCACTAACCCTCCACTATAAAAACTAGACCGGTCAAACCCTAACCACTAACCCTCCACTATAAAAACTAGACTGGTAAAACCTTCACCACTAACCCTCCACTATAAAAACTAGACTGGTAAAACCCTCACCACTAACCCTTACCCTCCACTATAAAAACTAGACTGGTAAAACCCTCACCACTAACCCTCCACTATAAAAACTAGACCGGCAAAACCCTCACCACTAACCCTTACCCTCCACTATAAAAACTAGACTGGTAAAACCCTCACCACTAACCCTCCACTATAAAAACTAGACTGGTAAAACCCTCACCACTAACCCTTACCCTCCACTATAAAAACTAGACTGGTAAAACCTTCACCACTAACCCTCCACTATAAAAACTAGACCGGCAAAACCCTCACCACTAACCCTTACCCTCCACTATAAAAACTAGACTGGTAAAACCCTCACCACTAACCCTCCACTATAAAAACTAGACTGGTAAAACCCTCACCACTAACCCTCCACTATAAAAACTAGACTGATAAAACCCTCACCACTAACCCTCCACTATAAAAACTAGACTGGTAAAACCCTCACCACTAACCCTCCACTATAAAAACTAGACTGGTAAAACCCTCACCACTATCCCTTACCCTCCACTATAAAAACTAGACTGGTAAAACCCTCACCACTAACCCTCCACTATAAAAACTAGACTGGCAAGACCCTCACCACTAACCCTCCACTATAAAAACTAGACTGGTAAAACCCTAACCACTAACCCTCCACTATAAAAACTAGACCGGTAAAACCCTCACCACTAACCCTCCACTATAAAAACTAGACTGGTAAAACCCTCACCACTAACCCTTACCCTCCACTATAAAAACTAGACTGGTAAAACCCTCACCACTAACCCTCCACTATACAAACTAGACCGGCAAAACCCTCACCACTAACCCTTACCCTCCACTATAAAAACTAGACTGGTAAAACCCTCACCACTAACCCTTACCCTCCACTATAAAAACTAGACTGGTAAAACCCTACCCACTAACCCTTCACTATAAAAACTAGACTGGTAAAACCCTACCCACTAACCCTCCACTATAAAAACTAGACTGGTAAAACCCTACCCACTAACCCTCCACTATAAAAACTAGACTGGTAAAACCCTCACCACGAACCCTCCACTATAAAAACTAGACTGGTAAAACCCTAACCACTATCCCTTACCCTCCACTATAAAAACTAGACTGGTAAAACCCTCAACACGAACCCTCCACTATAAAAACTAGACTGGTAAAACCCTCACCACTAACCCTTACCCTCCACTATAAAAACTAGACTGGTAAAACCCTAACCACTATCCCTTACCGTCCACTATAAAAACTAGACTGGTAAAACCCTCACCACTAACCCTCCATTATAAAAACTAGACCGGTAAAACCCTCACCACTAACCCTTACCCTCCACTATAAAAACTAGACCTGTAAAACCCTCACCACTAACCCTTACCCTCCACTATAAAAACTAGACTGGTAAAACCCTCACCACTAACCCTCCACTATAAAAACTAGACCGGTAAAACCCTAACCACTAACCCTCCACTATAAAAACTAGACTGGTAAAACCTTCACCACTAACCCTCCACTATAAAAACTAGACTGGTAAAACCCTCACCACTAACCCTTACCCTCCACTATAAAAACTAGACTGGTAAAACCCTCACCACTAACCCTCCACTATAAAAACTAGACCGGCAAAACCCTCACCACTAACCCTTACCCTCCACTATAAAAACTAGACTGGTAAAACCCTCACCACTAACCCTCCACTATAAAAACTAGACTGGTAAAACCCTCACCACTAACCCTTACCCTCCACTATAAAAACTAGACTGGTAAAACCTTCACCACTAACCCTCCACTATAAAAACTAGACCGGCAAAACCCTCACCACTAACCCTTACCCTCCACTATAAAAACTAGACTGGTAAAACCCTCACCACTAACCCTCCACTATAAAAACTAGACTGGTAAAACCCTCACCACTAACCCTCCACTATAAAAACTAGACTGATAAAACCCTCACCACTAACCCTCCACTATAAAAACTAGACTGGTAAAACCCTCACCACTAACCCTCCACTATAAAAACTAGACTGGTAAAACCCTCACCACTATCCCTTACCCTCCACTATAAAAACTAGACTGGTAAAACCCTCACCACTAACCCTCCACTATAAAAACTAGACTGGCAAGACCCTCACCACTAACCCTCCACTATAAAAACTAGACTGGTAAAACCCTAACCACTAACCCTCCACTATAAAAACTAGACCGGTAAAACCCTCACCACTAACCCTCCACTATAAAAACTAGACTGGTAAAACCCTCACCACTAACCCTTACCCTCCACTATAAAAACTAGACTGGTAAAACCCTCACAACTAACCCTCCACTATAAAAACTAGACTGGTAAAACCCTCACCACTAACCCTCCACTATAAAAACTAGACTGGTAAAACCCTCACCACTAACCCTCCACTATAAAAACAAGACTGGTAAAACCCTCACCACTAACCCTCCACTATAAAAACTAGACTGGTTAAACCCTCACCACTAACCCTTACCCTCCACTATAAAAACTAGACTGGTAAAACCCTAACCACTATCCCTTACCCTCCACTATAAAAAATAGACTGGTAAAACCCTACCCACTAACCCTTGCCCTCCACTATAAAAACTAGACTGTTAAAACCCTAACCACTAACCCTCCACTATAAAAACTAGACTGGTAAAACCCTCACCACTAACCCTCCACTATAAAAACAAGACTGGTAAAACCCTAACCACTATCCCTTACCCTCCACTATAAAAACTAGACTGGTAAAACCCTACCCACTAACCCTCCACTATAAAAACTAGACTGGTAAAACCCTATCCACTATCCCTCCACTATAAAAACTAGACTGTTAAAACCCTAACCACTAACCCTCCACTATAAAAACTAGACTGGTAAAACCCTCAACACTAACCCTCCACTATAAAAACTAGACTGGTAAAACCCTAACCACTATCCCTTACCCTCCACTATAAAAACTAGACTGGTAAAACCCTCACCACTAACCCTCCACTATAAAAACTAGACTGGTAAAACCCTAACCACTATCCCTTACCCTCCACTATAAAAACTAGACTGGTAAAACTCTACCCACTAACCCTTACCCTCCACTATAAAAACTAGACTGGTAAAACCCTACCCACTAACCCTCCACTATAAAAACTAGACTGGTAAAACCCTAACCACTATCCCTTACCCTCCACTATAAAAACTAGACTGGTAAAAACCTACCCACTAACCCTCAACTATAAAAACTAGACTGGTAAAACCCTACCCACTAACCCTTCACTATAGAAACTAGACTGGTAAAACCCTCACCACTAACCCTCCACTATAAAAACTAGACCGGTAAAACCCTCATCACTAACCCTCCACTATAAAAACTAGACTGGTAAAACCCTCACCACTAACCCTCCAATATAAAAACTAGACTGGTAAAACCCTCACCACTAACCCTTACCCTCCACTATAAAAACTAGACCGGTAAAACCCTCACCACTAACCCTCCACTATAAAAACTAGACTGGTAAAACCCTACCCACTAACCCTCCACTATAAAAACTAGACTGGTAAAACCCTACCCACTAACCCTAACCCTCCACTATAAAAACGAGACTGGTAAAACCCTCACCACTAACCCTCCACTATAAAAACTAGATTGGCAAAACCCTCACCACTAACCCTCCACTATAAAAACTAGACTGGTAAAACCCTCACCACTATCCCTTACCCTCCACTATAAAAACTAGACTGGTAAAACCCTCACCACTAACCCTCCACTATAAAAACTAGACTGGCAAGACCCTCACCACTAACCCTCCACTATAAAAACTAGACTGGTAAAACCCTAACCACTAACCCTCCACTATAAAAACTAGACCGGTAAAACCCTCACCACTAACCCTCCACTATAAAAACTAGACTGGTAAAACCCTCACCACTAACCCTTACCCTCCACTATAAAAACTAGACTGGTAAAACCCTCACCACTAACCCTCCACTATAAAAACTAGACCGGTAAAACCCTAACCACTAACCCTCCACTATAAAAACTAGACTGGTAAAACCTTCACCACTAACCCACCACTATAAAAACTAGACTGGTAAAACCCTCACCACTAACCCTTACCCTCCACTATAAAAACTAGACTGGTAAAACCCTCACCACTAACCCTCCACTATAAAAACTAGACTGGTAAAACCCTCACCACTAACCCTTACCCTCCACTATAAAAACTAGACTGGTAAAACCCTCACCACTAACCCTCCACTATACAAACTAGACCGGCAAAACCCTCACCACTAACCCTTACCCTCCACTATAAAAACTAGACTGGTAAAACCCTCACCACTAACCCTTACCCTCCACTATAAAAACTAGACTGGTAAAACCCTACCCACTAACCCTTCACTATAAAAACTAGACTGGTAAAACCCTACCCACTAACCCTCCACTATAAAAACTAGACTGGTAAAACCCTACCCACTAACCCTCCACTATAAAAACTAGACTGGTAAAACCCTCACCACGAACCCTCCACTATAAAAACTAGACTGGTAAAACCCTAACCACTATCCCTTACCCTCCACTATAAAAACTAGACTGGTAAAACCCTCAACACGAACCCTCCACTATAAAAACTAGACTGGTAAAACCCTCACCACTAACCCTTACCCTCCACTATAAAAACTAGACTGGTAAAACCCTAACCACTATCCCTTACCGTCCACTATAAAAACTAGACTGGTAAAACCCTCACCACTAACCCTCCATTATAAAAACTAGACCGGTAAAACCCTCACCACTAACCCTTACCCTCCACTATAAAAACTAGACCTGTAAAACCCTCACCACTAACCCTTACCCTCCACTATAAAAACTAGACTGGTAAAACCCTCACCACTAACCCTCCACTATAAAAACTAGACCGGTCAAACCCTAACCACTAACCCTCCACTATAAAAACTAGACTGGTAAAACCTTCACCACTAACCCTCCACTATAAAAACTAGACTGGTAAAACCCTCACCACTAACCCTTACCCTCCACTATAAAAACTAGACTGGTAAAACCCTCACCACTAACCCTCCACTATAAAAACTAGACCGGCAAAACCCTCACCACTAACCCTTACCCTCCACTATAAAAACTAGACTGGTAAAACCCTCACCACTAACCCTCCACTATAAAAACTAGACTGGTAAAACCCTCACCACTAACCCTTACCCTCCACTATAAAAACTAGACTGGTAAAACCTTCACCACTAACCCTCCACTATAAAAACTAGACCGGCAAAACCCTCACCACTAACCCTTACCCTCCACTATAAAAACTAGACTGGTAAAACCCTCACCACTAACCCTCCACTATAAAAACTAGACTGGTAAAACCCTCACCACTAACCCTCCACTATAAAAACTAGACTGATAAAACCCTCACCACTAACCCTCCACTATAAAAACTAGACTGGTAAAACCCTCACCACTAACCCTCCACTATAAAAACTAGACTGGTAAAACCCTCACCACTATCCCTTACCCTCCACTATAAAAACTAGACTGGTAAAACCCTCACCACTAACCCTCCACTATAAAAACTAGACTGGCAAGACCCTCACCACTAACCCTCCACTATAAAAACTAGACTGGTAAAACCCTAACCACTAACCCTCCACTATAAAAACTAGACCGGTAAAACCCTCACCACTAACCCTCCACTATAAAAACTAGACTGGTAAAACCCTCACCACTAACCCTTACCCTCCACTATAAAAACTAGACTGGTAAAACCCTCACCACTAACCCTCCACTATACAAACTAGACCGGCAAAACCCTCACCACTAACCCTTACCCTCCACTATAAAAACTAGACTGGTAAAACCCTCACCACTAACCCTTACCCTCCACTATAAAAACTAGACTGGTAAAACCCTACCCACTAACCCTTCACTATAAAAACTAGACTGGTAAAACCCTACCCACTAACCCTCCACTATAAAAACTAGACTGGTAAAACCCTACCCACTAACCCTCCACTATAAAAACTAGACTGGTAAAACCCTCACCACGAACCCTCCACTATAAAAACTAGACTGGTAAAACCCTAACCACTATCCCTTACCCTCCACTATAAAAACTAGACTGGTAAAACCCTCAACACGAACCCTCCACTATAAAAACTAGACTGGTAAAACCCTCACCACTAACCCTTACCCTCCACTATAAAAACTAGACTGGTAAAACCCTAACCACTATCCCTTACCGTCCACTATAAAAACTAGACTGGTAAAACCCTCACCACTAACCCTCCATTATAAAAACTAGACCGGTAAAACCCTCACCACTAACCCTTACCCTCCACTATAAAAACTAGACCTGTAAAACCCTCACCACTAACCCTTACCCTCCACTATAAAAACTAGACTGGTAAAACCCTCACCACTAACCCTCCACTATAAAAACTAGACCGGTAAAACCCTAACCACTAACCCTCCACTATAAAAACTAGACTGGTAAAACCTTCACCACTAACCCTCCACTATAAAAACTAGACTGGTAAAACCCTCACCACTAACCCTTACCCTCCACTATAAAAACTAGACTGGTAAAACCCTCACCACTAACCCTCCACTATAAAAACTAGACCGGCAAAACCCTCACCACTAACCCTTACCCTCCACTATAAAAACTAGACTGGTAAAACCCTCACCACTAACCCTCCACTATAAAAACTAGACTGGTAAAACCCTCACCACTAACCCTTACCCTCCACTATAAAAACTAGACTGGTAAAACCTTCACCACTAACCCTCCACTATAAAAACTAGACCGGCAAAACCCTCACCACTAACCCTTACCCTCCACTATAAAAACTAGACTGGTAAAACCCTCACCACTAACCCTCCACTATAAAAACTAGACTGGTAAAACCCTCACCACTAACCCTCCACTATAAAAACTAGACTGATAAAACCCTCACCACTAACCCTCCACTATAAAAACTAGACTGGTAAAACCCTCACCACTAACCCTCCACTATAAAAACTAGACTGGTAAAACCCTCACCACTATCCCTTACCCTCCACTATAAAAACTAGACTGGTAAAACCCTCACCACTAACCCTCCACTATAAAAACTAGACTGGCAAGACCCTCACCACTAACCCTCCACTATAAAAACTAGACTGGTAAAACCCTAACCACTAACCCTCCACTATAAAAACTAGACCGGTAAAACCCTCACCACTAACCCTCCACTATAAAAACTAGACTGGTAAAACCCTCACCACTAACCCTTACCCTCCACTATAAAAACTAGACTGGTAAAACCCTCACAACTAACCCTCCACTATAAAAACTAGACTGGTAAAACCCTCACCACTAACCCTCCACTATAAAAACTAGACTGGTAAAACCCTCACCACTAACCCTCCACTATAAAAACAAGACTGGTAAAACCCTCACCACTAACCCTCCACTATAAAAACTAGACTGGTTAAACCCTCACCACTAACCCTTACCCTCCACTATAAAAACTAGACTGGTAAAACCCTAACCACTATCCCTTACCCTCCACTATAAAAAATAGACTGGTAAAACCCTACCCACTAACCCTTGCCCTCCACTATAAAAACTAGACTGTTAAAACCCTAACCACTAACCCTCCACTATAAAAACTAGACTGGTAAAACCCTCACCACTAACCCTCCACTATAAAAACAAGACTGGTAAAACCCTAACCACTATCCCTTACCCTCCACTATAAAAACTAGACTGGTAAAACCCTACCCACTAACCCTCCACTATAAAAACTAGACTGGTAAAACCCTATCCACTATCCCTCCACTATAAAAACTAGACTGTTAAAACCCTAACCACTAACCCTCCACTATAAAAACTAGACTGGTAAAACCCTCAACACTAACCCTCCACTATAAAAACTAGACTGGTAAAACCCTAACCACTATCCCTTACCCTCCACTATAAAAACTAGACTGGTAAAACCCTCACCACTAACCCTCCACTATAAAAACTAGACTGGTAAAACCCTAACCACTATCCCTTACCCTCCACTATAAAAACTAGACTGGTAAAACTCTACCCACTAACCCTTACCCTCCACTATAAAAACTAGACTGGTAAAACCCTACCCACTAACCCTCCACTATAAAAACTAGACTGGTAAAACCCTAACCACTATCCCTTACCCTCCACTATAAAAACTAGACTGGTAAAAACCTACCCACTAACCCTCAACTATAAAAACTAGACTGGTAAAACCCTACCCACTAACCCTTCACTATAGAAACTAGACTGGTAAAACCCTCACCACTAACCCTCCACTATAAAAACTAGACCGGTAAAACCCTCATCACTAACCCTCCACTATAAAAACTAGACTGGTAAAACCCTCACCACTAACCCTCCAATATAAAAACTAGACTGGTAAAACCCTCACCACTAACCCTTACCCTCCACTATAAAAACTAGACCGGTAAAACCCTCACCACTAACCCTCCACTATAAAAACTAGACTGGTAAAACCCTACCCACTAACCCTCCACTATAAAAACTAGACTGGTAAAACCCTACCCACTAACCCTAACCCTCCACTATAAAAACGAGACTGGTAAAACCCTCACCACTAACCCTCCACTATAAAAACTAGATTGGCAAAACCCTCACCACTAACCCTCCACTATAAAAACTAGACTGGTAAAACCCTCACCACTAACCCTTACCCTCCACTATAAAAACTAGACTGGTAAAACCCTAACCACTAACCCTCCACTATAAAAACTAGACTGGTAAAACCCTCAACACTAACCCTCCACTATAAAAACTAGACTGGTAAAACCCTAACCACTATCCCTTACCCTCCACTATAAAAACTAGACTGGTAAAACCCTCACCACTAACCCTCCACTATAAAAACTAGACTGGTAAAACCCTAACCACTATCCCTTACTCTCCACTATAAAAACTAGACTGGTAAAACCCTACCCACTAACCCTTGCCCTCCACTATAAAAACTAGACTGTTAAAACCCTAACCACTAACCCTCCACTATAAAAACTAGACTGGTAAAACCCTCACCACTAACCCTCCACTATAAAAACTAGACTGGTAAAACCCTAACCACTATCCCTTACCCTCCACTATAAAAACTAGACTGGTAAAACCCTACCCACTAACCCTCCACTATAAAAACTAGACTGGTAAAACCCTAACCACTATCCCTTACCCTCCACTATAAAAACTAGACTGGTAAAAACCTACCCACTAACCCTCAACTATGAAAACTAGACTGGTAAAACCCTACCCACTAACCCTCCACTATAAAAACTAGACTGGTAAAACCCTAACCACTAACCCTCCACTATAAAAACTAGACTGGTAAAACCCTCAACACAAACCCTCCACTATAAAAACTAGACTGGTAAAACCCTAACCACTATCCCTTAACCTCCACTATAAAAACTAGACTGGTAAAACCCTCACCACTAACCCTCCACTATAAAAACTATACTGGTAAAACCCTAACCACTATCCCTTACCCTCCACTATAAAAACTAGACTGGTAAAACCCTACCCACTAACCCTTACCCTCCACTATAAAAACTATACTGTTAAAACCCTAACCACTAACCCTCCACTATAAAAACTAGACTGGTAAAACCCTCACCACTAACCCTCCACTATAAAAACTAGACTGGTAAAACCCTCACCACTAACCCTCCACTATAAAAACTAGACTGGTAAAACCCTAACCACTATCCCTTACCCTCCACTATAAAAACTAGACTGGTAAAACCCTACCCACTAACCCTTACCCTCCACTATAAAAACTATACTGTTAAAACCCTAACCACTAACCCTCCACTATAAAAACTAGACTGGTAAAACCCTCACCACTAACCCTCCACTATAAAAACTAGACTGGTAAAACCCTCACCACTAACCCTCCACTATAAAAACTAGACCTGTAAAACCCTCATCACTAACCCTCCACTATAAAAACTAGACTGGTAAAACCCTACCCACTAACCCTTCACTATAAAAACTAGACTGGTAAAACCCTCACCACTAACCCTCCACTATAAAAACTAGACCTGTAAAACCCTCATCACTAACCCTCCACTATAAAAACTAGACTGGTAAAACCCTACCCACTAACCCTTGCCCTCCACTATAAAAACTAGACTGTTAAAACCCTAACCACTAACCCTCCACTATAAAAACTAGACTGGTAAAACCCTCACCACTAACCCTCCACTATAAAAACTAGACTGGTAAAACCCTCACCACTAACCCTCCACTATAAAAACTAGACTGGTAAAACCCTCACCACTATCCCTTACCCTCCACTATAAAAACTAGACTGGTAAAACCCTCACCACTAACCCTCCACTATAAAAACTAGACTGGCAAGACCCTCACCACTAACCCTCCACTATAAAAACTAGACTGGTAAAACCCTAACCACTAACCCTCCACTATAAAAACTAGACCGGTAAAACCCTCACCACTAACCCTCCACTATAAAAACTAGACTGGTAAAACCCTCACCACTAACCCTTACCCTCCACTATAAAAACTAGACTGGTAAAACCCTCACCACTAACCCTCCACTATAAAAACTAGACTGGTAAAACCCTAACCACTATCCCTTACTCTCCACTATAAAAACTAGACTGGTAAAACCCTACCCACTAACCCTTGCCCTCCACTATAAAAACTAGACTGTTAAAACCCTAACCACTAACCCTCCACTATAAAAACTAGACTGGTAAAACCCTCACCACTAACCCTCCACTATAAAAACTAGACTGGTAAAACCCTAACCACTATCCCTTACCCTCCACTATAAAAACTAGACTGGTAAAACCCTACCCACTAACCCTCCACTATAAAAACTAGACTGGTAAAACCCTAACCACTATCCCTTACCCTCCACTATAAAAACTAGACTGGTAAAAACCTACCCACTAACCCTCAACTATGAAAACTAGACTGGTAAAACCCTACCCACTAACCCTCCACTATAAAAACTAGACTGGTAAAACCCTAACCACTAACCCTCCACTATAAAAACTAGACTGGTAAAACCCTCAACACAAACCCTCCACTATAAAAACTAGACTGGTAAAACCCTAACCACTATCCCTTAACCTCCACTATAAAAACTAGACTGGTAAAACCCTCACCACTAACCCTCCACTATAAAAACTATACTGGTAAAACCCTAACCACTATCCCTTACCCTCCACTATAAAAACTAGACTGGTAAAACCCTACCCACTAACCCTTACCCTCCACTATAAAAACTATACTGTTAAAACCCTAACCACTAACCCTCCACTATAAAAACTAGACTGGTAAAACCCTCACCACTAACCCTCCACTATAAAAACTAGACTGGTAAAACCCTACCCACTAACCCTCCACTATAAAAACTAGACTGGTAAAACCCTAACCACTAACCCTCCACTATAAAAACTAGACTGGTAAAACCCTCAACACAAACCCTCCACTATAAAAACTAGACTGGTAAAACCCTAACCACTATCCCTTAACCTCCACTATAAAAACTAGACTGGTAAAACCCTCACCACTAACCCTCCACTATAAAAACTAGACTGGTAAAACCCTAACCACTATCCCTTACCCTCCACTATAAAAACTAGACTGGTAAAACCCTACCCACTAACCCTTACCCTCCACTATAAAAACTATACTGTTAAAACCCTAACCACTAACCCTCCACTATAAAAACTAGACTGGTAAAACCCTCACCACTAACCCTCCACTATAAAACCTAGACTGGTAAAACCCTCACCACTAACCCTCCACTATAAAAACTAGACCTGTAAAACCCTCATCACTAACCCTCCACTATAAAAACTAGACTGGTAAAACCCTACCCACTAACCCTTCACTATAAAAACTAGACTGGTAAAACCCTCACCACTAACCCTCCACTATAAAAACTAGACCTGTAAAACCCTCATCACTAACCCTCCACTATAAAAACTAGACTGGTAAAACCCTACCCACTAACCCTTGCCCTCCACTATAAAAACTAGACTGTTAAAACCCTAACCACTAACCCTCCACTATAAAAACTAGACTGGTAAAACCCTCACCACTAACCCTCCACTATAAAAACTAGACTGGTAAAACCCTCACCACTAACCCTCCACTATAAAAACTAGACTGGTAAAACCCTCACCACTATCCCTTACCCTCCACTATAAAAACTAGACTGGTAAAACCCTCACCACTAACCCTCCACTATAAAAACTAGACTGGCAAGACCCTCACCACTAACCCTCCACTATAAAAACTAGACTGGTAAAACCCTAACCACTAACCCTCCACTATAAAAACTAGACCGGTAAAACCCTCACCACTAACCCTCCACTATAAAAACTAGACTGGTAAAACCCTCACCACTAACCCTTACCCTCCACTATAAAAACTAGACTGGTAAAACCCTCACCACTAACCCTCCACTATAAAAACTAGACTGGCAAGACCCTCACCACTAACCCTCCACTATAAAAACTAGACTGGTAAAACCCTCACCACTAACCCTCCACTATAAAAACGAGACTGGTAAAACCCTCACCACTAACCCTCCACTATAAAAACTAGACTGGTTAAACCCTCACCACTAACCCTTACCCTCCACTATAAAAACTAGACTGGTAAAACCCTAACCACTATCCCTTACCCTCCACTATAAAAACTAGACTGGTAAAAACCTACCCACTAACCCTCAACTTTGAAAACTAGACTGGTAAAACCCTACCCACTAACCCTCCACTATAAAAACTAGACTGGTAAAACCCTAACCACTAACCCTCCACTATAAAAACTAGACTGGTAAAACCCTCAACACTAACCCTCCACTATAAAAACTAGACTGGTAAAACCCTAACCACTATCCCTTACCCTCCACTATAAAAACTAGACTGGTAAAACCCTCACCACTAACCCTCCACTATAAAAACTAGACTGGTAAAACCCTAACCACTATCCCTTACCCTCCACTATAAAAACTAGACTGGTAAAACTCTACCCACTAACCCTTACCCTCCACTATAAAAACTAGACTGTTAAAACCCTAACCACTAACCCTCCACTATAAAAACTAGACTGGTAAAACCCTCACCACTAACCCTCCACTATAAAAACTAGACTGGTAAAACCCTAACCACTATCCCTTACCCTCCACTATAAAAACTAGACTGGTAAAACCCTACCCACTAACCCTCCACTATAAAAACTAGACTGGTAAAACCCTAACCACTATCCCTTACCCTCCACTATAAAAACTAGACTGGTAAAAACCTACCCACTAACCCTCAACTATAAAAACTAGACTGGTAAAACCCTACCCACTAACCCTTCACTATAGAAACTAGACTGGTAAAACCCTCACCACTAACCCTCCACTATAAAAACTAGACCGGTAAAACCCTCATCACTAACCCTCCACTATAAAAACTAGACTGGTAAAACCCTCACCACTAACCCTCCAATATAAAAACTAGACTGGTAAAACCCTCACCACTAACCCTTACCCTCCACTATAAAATTTAGACTGGTAAAACCCTCACCACTAACCCTCCACTATAAAAACTAGACTGGTAAAACCCTCACCACTAACCCTCCACTATAAAACCTAGACTGGTAAAACCCTCACCACTAACCCTCCACTATAAAAACTAGACTGGTAAAACCCTCAAAACTAACCCTCCACTATAAAAACGAGACTGGTAAAACCCTACCCACTAACCCTAACCCTCCACTATAAAAACGAGACTGGTAAAACCCTCACCACTAACCCTCCACTATAAAAACTAGATTGGCAAAACCCTCACCACTAACCCTCCACTATAAAAACTAGACTGGTAAAACCCTCACCACTAACCCTTACCCTCCACTATAAAAACTAGACTGGTAAAACCCTAACCACTAACCCTCCACTATAAAAACTAGACTGGTAAAACCCTCAACACTAACCCTCCACTATAAAAACTAGACTGGTAAAACCCTAACCACTATCCCTTACCCTCCACTATAAAAACTAGACTGGTAAAACCCTCACCACTAACCCTCCACTATAAAAACTAGACTGGTAAAACCCTAACCACTATCCCTTACTCTCCACTATAAAAACTAGACTGGTAAAACCCTACCCACTAACCCTTGCCCTCCACTATAAAAACTAGATTGTTAAAACCCTAACCACTAACCCTCCACTATAAAAACTAGACTGGTAAAACCCTCACCACTAACCCTCCACTATAAAAACTAGACTGGTAAAACCCTAACCACTATCCCTTACCCTCCACTATAAAAACTAGACTGGTAAAACCCTCACCACTAACCCTCCACTATAAAAACTAGACTGGTAAAACCCTAACCACTATCCCTTACCCTCCACTATAAAAACTAGACTGGTAAAACTCTACCCACTAACCCTTACCCTCCACTATAAAAACTAGACTGTTAAAACCCTAACCACTAACCCTCCACTATAAAAACTAGACTGGTAAAACCCTCACCACTAACCCTCCACTATAAAAACTAGACTGGTAAAACCCTAACCACTATCCCTTACCCTCCACTATAAAAACTAGACTGGTAAAACCCTACCCACTAACCCTCCACTATAAAAACTAGACTGGTAAAACCCTAACCACTATCCCTTACCCTCCACTATAAAAACTAGACTGGTAAAAACCTACCCACTAACCCTCAACTATAAAAACTAGACTGGTAAAACCCTACCCACTAACCCTTCACTATAGAAACTAGACTGGTAAAACCCTCACCACTAACCCTCCACTATAAAAACTAGACCGGTAAAACCCTCATCACTAACCCTCCACTATAAAAACTAGACTGGTAAAACCCTCACCACTAACCCTCCAATATAAAAACTAGACTGGTAAAACCCTCACCACTAACCCTTACCCTCCACTATAAAAACTAGACTGGTAAAACCCTCACCACTAACCCTCCACTATAAAAACTAGACTGGTAAAACCCTCACCACTAACCCTCCACTATAAAACCTAGACTGGTAAAACCCTCACCACTAACCCTCCACTGTAAAAACTAGACTGGTAAAACCCTCACCACTAACCCTCCACTATAAAAACTAGACTGGTAAAACCCTACCCACTAACCCTAACCCTCCACTATAAAAACGAGACTGGCAAAACCCTCACCACTAACCCTCCACTATAAAAACTAGACTGGTAAATCCCTCACCACTAACCCTTACCCTCCACTATAAAAACTAGACTGGTAAAACCCTAACCACTAACCCTCCACTATAAAAACTAGACTGGTAAAACCCTCAACACTAACCCTCCACTATAAAAACTAGACTGGTAAAACCCTAACCACTATCCCTTACCCTCCACTATAAAAACTAGACTGGTAAAACCCTCACCACTAACCCTCCACTATAAAAACTAGACTGGTAAAACCCTAACCACTATCCCTTATTCTCCACTATAAAAACTAGACTGGTAAAACCCTACCCACTAACCCTTGCCCTCCACTATAAAAACTAGACTGTTAAAACCCTAACCACTAACCCTCCACTATAAAAACTAGACTGGTAAAACCCTCACCACTAACCCTCCACTATAAAAACTAGACTGGTAAAACCCTAACCACTATCCCTTACCCTCCACTATAAAAACTAGACTGGTAAAACTCTACCCACTAACCCTTACCCTCCACTATAAAAACTAGACTGTTAAAACCCTAACCACTAACCCTCCACTATAAAAACTAGACTGGTAAAACCCTACCCACTAACCCTCCACTATAAAAACTAGACTGGTAAAACCCTAACCACTATCCTTTACCCTCCACTATAAAAACTAGACTGGTAAAAACCTACCCACTAACCCTCAACTATGAAAACTAGACTGGTAAAACCCTACCCACTAACCCTCCACTATAAAAACTAGACTGGTAAAACCCTAACCACTAACCCTCCACTATAAAAACTAGACTGGTAAAACCCTCAACACTAACCCTCCACTATAAAAACTAGACTGGTAAAACCCTAACCACTATCCCTTAACCTCCACTATAAAAACTAGACTGGTAAAACCCTCACCACTAACCCTCCACTATAAAAACTAGACTGGTAAAACCCTAACCACTATCCCTTACCCTCCACTATAAAAACTAGACTGGTAAAACCCTACCCACTAACCCTTACCCTCCACTATAAAAACTAGACTGTTAAAACCCTAACCACTAACCCTCCACTATAAAAACTAGACTGGTAAAACCCTCACCACTAACCCTACACTATAAAAACTAGACTGGTAAAACCCTAACCACTATCCCTTACCCTCCACTATAAAAACTAGACTGGTAAAACCCTACCCACTAACCCTCCACTATAAAAACTAGACTGGTAAAACCCTAACCACTATCCCTTACCCTCCACTATAAAAACTAGACTGGTAAAAACCTACCCACTAACCCTCAACTATAAAAACTAGACTGGTAAAACCCTACCCACTAACCCTTCACTATAAAAACTAGACTGGTAAAACCCTCACCACTAACCCTCCACTATAAAAACTAGACCGGTAAAACCCTCATCACTAACCCTCCACTATAAAAACTAGACTGGTAAAACCCTACCCACTAACCCTTGCCCTCCACTATAAAAACTAGACTGTTAAAACCCTAACCACTAACCCTCCACTATAAAAACTAGACTGGTAAAACCCTCACCACTAACCCTCCACTATAAAAACTAGACTGGTAAAACCCTCACCACTAACCCTCCACTATAAAAACTAGACTGGTAAAACCCTCACCACTATCCCTTACCCTCCACTATAAAAACTAGACTGGTAAAACCCTCACCACTAACCCTCCACTATAAAAACTAGACTGGCAAGACCCTCACCACTAACCCTCCACTATAAAAACTAGACTGGTAAAACCCTAACCACTAACCCTCCACTATAAAAACTAGACCGGTAAAACCCTCACCACTAACCCTCCACTATAAAAACTAGACTGGTAAAACCCTCACCACTAACCCTTACCCTCCACTATAAAAACTAGACTGGTAAAACCCTCACAACTAACCCTCCACTATAAAAACTAGACTGGTAAAACCCTCACCACTAACCCTCCACTATAAAAACGAGACTGGTAAAACCCTCACCACTAACCCTCCACTATAAAAACTAGACTGGTTAAACCCTCACCACTATCCCTTACCCTCCACTATAAAAACTAGACTGGTAAAACCCTAACCGCTATCCCTTACCCTCCACTATAAAAACTAGACTGGTAAAACCCTACCCACTAACCCTTGCCCTCCACTATAAAAACTAGACTGTTAAAACCCTAACCACTAACCCTCCACTATAAAAACTAGACTGGTAAAACCCTCACCACTAACCCTCCACTATAAAAACTAGACTGGTAAAACCCTAACCACTATCCCTTACCCTCCACTATAAAAACTAGACTGGTAAAACCCTACCCACTAACCCTCCACTATAAAAACTAGACTGGTAAAACCCTAACCACTACCCCTTACCCTCCACTATAAAAACTAGACTGGTAAAAACCTACCCACTAACCCTCAACTATGAAAACTAGACTGGTAAAACCCTACCCACTAACCCTCCACTATAAAAACTAGACTGGTAAAAACCCTAACCACTAACCCTCCACTATAAAAACTAGACTGGTAAAACCCTCAACACTAACCCTCCACTATAAAAACTAGACTGGTAAAACCCTAACCACTATCCCTTACCCGCCACTATAAAAACTAGACTGGTAAAACCCTCACCACTAACCCTCCACTATAAAAACTAGACTGGTAAAACCCTAACCACTATCCCTTACCCTCCACTATAAAAACTAGACTGGTAAAACTCTACCCACTAACCCTTACCCTCCACTATAAAAACTAGACTGTTAAAACCCTAACCACTAACCCTCCACTATAAAAACTAGACTGGTAAAACCCTCACCACTAACCCTCCACTATAAAAACTAGACTGGTAAAACCCTAACCACTATCCCTTACCCTCCACTATAAAAACTAGACTGGTAAAACCCTACCCACTAACCCTCCACTAAAAAAACTAGACTGGTAAAACCCTAACCACTATCCCCTACCCTCCACTATAAAAACTAGACTGGTAAAAACCTACCCACTAACCCTCAACTATAAAAACTAGACTGGTAAAACCCTACCCACTAACCCTTCACTATAGAAACTAGACTGGTAAAACCCTCACCACTAACCCTCCACTATAAAAACTAGACCGGTAAAACCCTCATCACTAACCCTCCACTATAAAAACTAGACTGGTAAAACCCTCACCACTAACCCTCCAATATAAAAACTAGACTGGTAAAACCCTCACCACTAACCCTTACCCTCCACTATAAAAACTAGACTGGTAAAACCCTCACCACTAACCCTCCACTATAAAAACTAGACTGGTAAAACCCTCACCACTAACCCTCCACTATAAAACCTAGACTGGTAAAACCCTCACCACTAACCCTCCACTATAAAAACTAGACTGGTAAAACCCTCACCACTAACCCTCCACTATAAAAACTAGACTGGTAAAACCCTCAACACTAACCCTCCACTATAAAAACTAGACTGGTAAAACCCTAACCACTATCCCTTAACCTCCACTATAAAAACTAGACTGGTAAAACCCTCACCACTAACCCTCCACTATAAAAACTAGACTGGTAAAACCCTAACCACTATCCCTTACCCTCCACTATAAAAACTAGACTGGTAAAACCCTACCCACTAACCCTTACCCTCCACTATAAAAACTAGACTGTTAAAACCCTAACCACTAACCCTCCACTATAAAAACTAGACTGGTAAAACCCTCACCACTAACCCTCCACTATAAAAACTAGACTGGTAAAACCCTAACCACTATCCCTTACCCTCCACTATAAAAACTAGACTGGTAAAACCCTACCCACTAACCCTCCACTATAAAAACTAGACTGGTAAAACCCTAACCACTATCCCTTACCCTCCACTATAAAAACTAGACTGGTAAAAACCTACCCACTAACCCACAACTATAAAAACTAGACTGGTAAAACCCTACCCACTAACCCTTCACTATAAAAACTAGACTGGTAAAACCCTCACCACTAACCCTCCACTATAAAAACTAGACCGGTAAAACCCTCATCACTAACCCTCCACTATAAAAACTAGACTGGTAAAACCCTACCCACTAACCCTTGCCCTCCACTATAAAAACTAGACTGTTAAAACCCTAACCACTAACCCTCCCCTATAAAAACTAGACTGGTAAAACCCTCACCACTAACCCTCCACTATAAAAACTAGACTGGTAAAACCCTCACCACTAACCCTCCACTATAAAAACTAGACTGGTAAAACCCTCACCACTATCCCTTACCCTCCACTATAAAAACTAGACTGGTAAAACCCTCACCACTAACCCTCCACTATAAAAACTAGACTGGCAAGACCCTCACCACTAACCCTCCACTATAAAAACTAGACTGGTAAAACGCTAACCACTAACCCTCCACTATAAAAACTAGACCGGTAAAACCCTCACCACTAACCCTCCACTATAAAAACTAGACTGGTAAAACCCTCACCACTAACCCTTACCCTCCACTATAAAAACTAGACTGGTAAAACCCTCACAACTAACCCTCCACTATAAAAACTAGACTGGTAAAACCCTCACCACTAACCCTCCACTATAAAAACTAGACTGGTAAAACCCTCACCACTAACCCTCCACTATAAAAACGAGACTGGTAAAACCCTCACCACTAACCCTCCACTATAAAAACTAGACTGGTTAAACCCTCACCACTATCCCTTACCCTCCACTATAAAAACTAGACTGGTAAAACCCTAACCGCTATCCCTTACCCTCCACTATAAAAACTAGACTGGTAA
Source organism: Salvelinus fontinalis (assembly GCF_029448725.1). NCBI lineage: Eukaryota > Metazoa > Chordata > Actinopteri > Salmoniformes > Salmonidae > Salvelinus > Salvelinus fontinalis. Next base: position 60,319,900 of record NC_074676.1, read on the forward strand.
AACCCTACCCACTAACCCTTGCCCTCCACTATAAAAACTAGACTGTTAAAACCCTAACCACTAACCCTCCACTATAAAAACTAGACTGGTAAAACCCTCACCACTAACCCTCCACTATAAAAACTAGACTGGTAAAACCCTAACCACTATCCCTTACCCTCCACTATAAAAACTAGACTGGTAAAACCCTACCCACTAACCCTCCACTATAAAAACTAGACTGGTAAAACCCTAACCACTACCCCTTACCCTCCACTATAAAAACTAGACTGGTAAAAACCTACCCACTAACCCTCAACTATGAAAACTAGACTGGTAAAACCCTACCCACTAACCCTCCACTATAAAAACTAGACTGGTAAAACCCTAACCACTAACCCTCCACTATAAAAACTAGACTGGTAAAACCCTCAACACTAACCCTCCACTATAAAAACTAGACTGGTAAAACCCTAACCACTATCCCTTACCCGCCACTATAAAAACTAGACTGGTAAAACCCTCACCACTAACCCTCCACTATAAAAACTAGACTGGTAAAACCCTAACCACTATCCCTTACCCTCCACTATAAAAACTAGACTGGTAAAACTCTACCCACTAACCCTTACCCTCCACTATAAAAACTAGACTGTTAAAACCCTAACCACTAACCCTCCACTATAAAAACTAGACTGGTAAAACCCTCACCACTAACCCTCCACTATAAAAACTAGACTGGTAAAACCCTAACCACTATCCCTTACCCTCCACTATAAAAACTAGACTGGTAAAACCCTACCCACTAACCCTCCACTATAAAAACTAGACTGGTAAAACCCTAACCACTATCCCCTACCCTCCACTATAAAAACTAGACTGGTAAAAACCTACCCACTAACCCTCAACTATAAAAACTAGACTGGTAAAACCCTACCCACTAACCCTTCACTATAGAAACTAGACTGGTAAAACCCTCACCACTAACCCTCCACTATAAAAACTAGACCGGTAAAACCCTCATCACTAACCCTCCACTATAAAAACTAGACTGGTAAAACCCTCACCACTAACCCTCCAATATAAAAACTAGACTGGTAAAACCCTCACCACTAACCCTTACCCTCCACTATAAAAACTAGACTGGTAAAACCCTCACCACTAACCCTCCACTATAAAAACTAGACTGGTAAAACCCTCACCACTAACCCTCCACTATAAAACCTAGACTGGTAAAACCCTCACCACTAACCCTCCACTATAAAAACTAGACTGGTAAAACCCTCACCACTAACCCTCCACTATAAAAACTAGACTGGTAAAACCCTACCCACTAACCCTCCACTATAAAAACTAGACTGGTAAAACCCTCACCACTAACCCTTACCCTCCACTATAAAAACTAGACTGGTAAAACCCTAACCACTAACCCTCCACTATAAAAACTAGACTGGTAAAACCCTAACCACTATCCCTTTCTCTCCACTATAAAAACTAGACTGGTAAAACCCTACCCACTAACCCTTGCCCTCCACTATAAAAACTAGACTGTTAAAACCCTAACCACTAACCCTCCACTATAAAAACTAGACTGGTAAAACCCTCACCACTAACCCTCCACTATAAAAACTAGACTGGTAAAACCCTAACCACTATCCCTTACCCTCCACTATAAAAACTAGACTGGTAAAACCCTACCCACTAACCCTCCACTATAAAAACTAGACTGGTAAAACCCTAACCACTATCCCTTACCCTCCACTATAAAAACTAGACTGGTAAAAACCTACCCACTAACCCTCAACTATGAAAACTAGACTGGTAAAACCCTACCCACTAACCCTCCATTATAAAAACTAGACTGGTAAAACCCTAACCACTAACCCTCCACTATAAAAACTAGACTGGTAAAACCCTCAACACTAACCCTCCACTATAAAAACTAGACTGGTAAAACCCTAACCACTATCCCTTAACCTCCACTATAAAAACTAGACTGGTAAAACCCTCACCAATAACCCTCCACTATAAAAACTAGACTGGTAAAACCCTAACCACTATCCCTTACCCTCCACTATAAAAACTAGACTGGTAAAACCCTACCCACTAACCCTTACCCTCCACTATAAAAACTAGACTGTTAAAACCCTAACCACTAACCCTCCACTATAAAAACTAGACTGGTAAAACCCTCACCACTAACCCTCCACTATAAAAACTAGACTGGTAAAACCCTAACCACTATCCCTTACCCTCCACTATAAAAACTAGACTGGTAAAACCCTACCCACTAACCCTCCACTATAAAAACTAGACTGGTAAAACCCTAACCACTATCCCTTACCCTCCACTATAAAAACTAGACTGGTAAAAACCTACCCACTAACCCTCAACTATAAAAACTAGACTGGTAAAACCCTACCCACTAACCCTTCACTATAAAAACTAGACTGGTAAAACCCTCACCACTAACCCTCCACTATAAAAACTAGACCGGTAAAACCCTCATCACTAACCCTCCACTATAAAAACTAGACTGGTAAAACCCTACCCACTAACCCTTGCCCTCCACTATAAAAACTAGACTGTTAAAACCCTCACCACTAACCCTCCACTATAAAAACTAGACTGGTAAAACCCTAACCACTATCCCTTACCCTCCACTATAAAAACTAGACTGGTAAAACCCTACCCACTAACCCTCCACTATAAAAACTAGACTGGTAAAACCCTAACCACTATCCCTTACCCTCCACTATAAAAACTAGACTGGTAAAAACCTACCCACTAACCCTCAACTATGAAAACTAGACTGGTAAAACCCTACCCACTAACCCTCCACTATAAAAACTAGACTGGTAAAACCCTAACCACTAACCCTCCACTATAAAAACTAGACTGGTAAAACCCTCACCACTAACCCTCCACTATAAAAACTAGACTGGTAAAACCCTAACCACTATCCCTTAACCTCCACTATAAAAACTAGACTGGTAAAACCCTCACCACTAACCCTCCACTATAAAAACTAGACTGGTAAAACCCTAACCACTATCCCTTACCCTCCACTATAAAAACTAGACTGGTAAAACCCTACCCACTAACCCTCCACTATAAAAACTAGACTGGTAAAACCCTAACCACTATCCCTTACCCTCCACTATAAAAACTAGACTGGTAAAAACCTACCCACTAACCCTCAACTATAAAAACTAGACTGGTAAAACCCTACCCACTAACCCTTCACTATAAAAACTAGACTGGTAAAACCCTCACCACTAACCCTCCACTATAAAAACTAGACCGGTAAAACCCTCATCACTAACCCTCCACTATAAAAACTAGACTGGTAAAACCCTCACCACTAACCCTCCAATATAAAAACTAGACTGGTAAAACCCTCACCACTAACCCTTACCCTCCACTATAAAAACTAGACTGGTAAAACCCTCACCACCAACCCTCCACTATAAAAACTAGACTGGTAAAACCCTCACCACTAACCCTCCACTATAAAAACTAGACTGGTAAAACCCTCACCACTAACCCTTACCCTCCACTATAAAAACTAGACTGGTAAAACCCTCACCACTAACCCTCCACTATAAAAACTAGACCGGTAAAACCCTCATCACTAACCCTCCACTATAAAAACTAGACTGGTAAAACCCTCACCACTTACCCTCCACTATAAAAACTAGACTGGTAAAACCCTCACCACTAACCCTTACCCTCCACTATAAAAACTAGACTGGTAAAACCCTCACCACTAACCCTCCACTATAAAAACTAGACTGGTAAAACCCTCACCACTAACCCTTACCCTCCACTATAAAAACTAGACTGGTAAAACCCTCAACACTAACCCTCCACTATAAAAACTAGACTGGTAAAACCCTAACCACTATCCCTTACCCTCCACTATAAAAACTAGACTGGTATTGAACACTGGGTCACACCACAGGATATCTTGGCCCTGGTAGATGCACAGCCGTTTGCATAAACACATTGTTCTCTATCATAAACATGACTATATAACCAGTTATATGTATAATCATGAAAACCGTAATAATGTAATTTAGAAGGTGATATTTCATGACCAACCGTGTCAAACGCTTTGGATAAATCCAAAAAGGTGCCAAGAGCTTATTAATTGTTGTTGAGGGCTGTAAAGATTTAACCCACAAGTTGCAAAAGAGACATATCTGTGGATTAGTTTTTACAAAAACCATATTGGTGTTCATATAGAATACAGTGTGATTTATATACTTCCACATTGTCTTATACAACAATTTTTCTAGGATTTTAGTAAAACATGGTAGTACAGCTACTGCTCGGCCTCCGACCGCAAGGCACTACAGAGGATGGTACGTACGGCCCAGTACATCACCGGGGCCAAGCTTCCTGCCATCCAGGACCTCTATACCAGGCGGTGTCAGAGGAAGACCCTAAAATTGTTAAAGACTCCAGCCACCCTAGTCATAGACTGTTCTCTCTGCTACCGCATGGCAGGGGTACCGGAGCGCCAAGTCGAGGTCCAAGAGGCTTCTAAACAGCTTCTACCCCCAAGCCATAAGACTGATGAACAGTGAATCAAATGGCTACACAGACTATTTGACAGAGAGGAACCCACACTCACAAAAAAAGTTAGTAAATTCACATGAAATAACATCAAGATCACTATAGGAATTATTTCCAACAATAACTTGAGATGGAATAGTTGTAGATGTCTTTTTATTATTCAAAGGTTGATTGAGGATTTTGAGGTGGAAAAGGTGGACTTTATATTAGTTAAGGATTCTGGGAAGTTGTTTGTAAAATATATTTTTGGGGATATCCAAAGTAGGTGAGTAAATTTGTGAAGAACTTCTTATAGTTCAGGTTTCCAGAACCTTCTGCTGCTCTCTTACATGGTTTAACCAAGGGAAAGCAGTGGTGAAATATAGAGTTGAAAGACGTGAGAAAATCTGGACTCCACATTGGCCTGGTTAAAAACATTTCCCCATGAAATATTATCAATCAACATCTTAAATGGCTCACAATTACTTTAGTTAATGATATTAATCATTCCCATCTGTTCATTTCCAGCTGAAAAAGAGAAGAGAAAAAATGGAAAGTATATCTGTATTAGCCACATTATTCAAAACGTCATCAATAAGGGTGTCTGTATTAGCCACATTATTCAAAACGTCATCAATAAGGGTGTCTGTATTAGCCACATTATTCAAAACGTCATCAATAAGGGTGTCTGTATTAGCCACATTATTCAAAACGTCATCAATAAGGGTGTCTGTATTAGCCACATTATTCAAAACGTCATCAATAAGGGTGTCTGTATTAGCCACATTATTCAAAACGTCATCAATAAGGGTGTCTGTATTAGCCACATTATTCAAAACGTCATCAATAAGGGTGTCTGTATTAGCCACATTATTCAAAACGTCATCAATAAGGGTGTCTGTATTAGCCACATTATTCAAAACGTCATCAATAAGGGTGTCTGTATTAGCCACATTATTCAAAACGTCATCAATAAGGGTGTCAGATGATCAATAAGGGTGTCAGATGAACTGGTCACTGTGGTTTTATAGATGATGGGACACAGATAGATGGAGTATAAAGAATGTCTCTCTGTGGTCTGATAGATGAGGGGACACAGATAGATGGAGTATAAAGAATGTCACTCTGTGGTCTGATAGATGAGGGGACACAGATAGCTGGAGTATAAAGAATGTCACTCTGTGGTCTGATAGATGAGGGGACACAGATAGATGGAGTATAAGGGATTCAAAAAAAGTCCAGTTGCCAGGACCACCAATACAAATTCCATCTAGACAACGTTGCCCTAGAGGACACTAAAGATCAGCACCACAGGTAACTTCCACAAAGCTGTGAAAGATCTGAGAGACAATGCAAGAAGGACCTTCTACTCCATCAAAAGAAACATAAAATTCGACATACCAATTAGGATCTGGTTAAAAATACTTGAATCAGTCATAGAACCCATTGCCCTTTATCATTGTGAGGTCTGGCGTCTGCTCACAAACCAAGAACTCACAAAATGGGACAAACACCAAATTGACACTGCATGCAGAATTCTGCTAAAATATCCTCAGTGTAGAATGTAAATAGCCAAATAATGCAAGCAGAGCAGGATAAGGCCAATACCCGCTAATTATCTAAACCCAGAAAAGAGACGATAAATTCTATAGCTACCGATTCCCAAACCTTCCATAACAAAGCCATCACCTAGAGAGAGATGAACCTGGAGAAGAGTCCCCTAAGCAAGCTGGTCCTAGGGCTCTGTTCCCAAACACAAACACACCCCACAGAGCCCCAGGACAGAAACACATTTAGACCCAACCAAATCATGAGTAAACAAAAAGATAATTACTTGACACATTAGAAAAAATTAACAAAAGAAACAGAGCAAACTAGACTGCTATTTGGCCCTAAACAGAGAGTACACAGTGGCAGAATACCTGACCACTGTGACTGACCCAAACTTAAGGAAAGCTTTGACTATGTATAGACTCAGCGAGCATAGCCTTGCTATTGAGAAGGGCCACTGTAGGCAGACCTGGCTCTCAAGAGAAGACAGGCTATGTGCTCACTGCCCACAAAATGAGGTGGAAACCGAGCTGCACTTCCTAACCTCCTGACAAATGTATGACCATATTAGAGACACATATTTCCCTCAGATCACACAGAACCACAAAGAATTCCAAAACAAATACCATTTTGATTAACTCCCATATCTATTGAGTGAAATACCACAGTGTGCCATCACAGCAGCAAGATTTGTGACCTTGAACTGCATTGTTGATTAAGGGCTTGTCAGTCAGCATTTCACTGTAAGGTTGTTGTATGTGACAAATAACATTTTATTTGATTGGACCTGTTGCCACAAGAAAAGAGCAACCAGTGAAGAACAAACACCTTTGTAAATACAACCTATATTTATGTTAATTTTCCCTTTTGTAATTTAACTATTTGCACATCATTACAACACTGTATATAGACATAATATGACATTTGAAATGTCTTTATTCTTTTGGAACTTTTGTGAGAGTAATGTTTACTGTTAATTTTTTATTGTTTATTACAATTTTGTTAATTATCTATTTAAAATAAAATGAAATCAAATTATATTTGGCACATGCGCTGAATACAACAGGTGTAGTAGACCTCACAGTGAAATTCTGAATACAACAGGTGTAGTAGACCTCACAGTGAAATGCTGAATACAACAGGTGTAGTAGACCTTACAGTGAAATGCTGAATACAACAGGTGTAGTAGACCTCACAGTGAAATGCTGAATACAACAGGTGTAGTAGACCTTACAGTGAAATGCTGAATACAACAGGTGTAGTAGACCTCACAGTGAAATGCTGAATACAACAGGTGTAGTAGACCTTACAGTGAAATGCTGAATACAACAGGTGTAGTAGACCTTACAGTGAAATGCTGAATACAACAGGTGTAGTAGACCTCACAGTGAAATACTGAATACAACAGGTGTAGTAGACCTCACAGTGAAATGCTGAATACAACAGGTGTAGTAGACCTCACAGTGAAATGCTGAATACAACAGGTGTAGTAGACCTTACAGTGAAATGCTGAATACAACAGGTGTAGTAGACCTCACAGTGAAATGCTGAATACAACAGGTGTAGTAGACCTTACAGTGAAATGCTGAATACAACAGGTGTAGTAGACCTTACAGTGAAATGCTGAATACAACAGGTGTAGTAGACCTCACAGTGAAATGCTGAATACAACAGGTGTAGTAGACCTTACAGTGAAATGCTGAATACAACAGGTGTAGTAGACCTTACAGTGAAATGCTGAATACAACAGGTGTAGTAGACCTTACAGTGAAATGCTGAATACAACAGGTGTAGTAGACCTCACAGTGAAATGCTGAATACAACAGGTGTAGTAGACCTTACAGTGAAATGCTGAATACAACAGGTGTAGTAGACCTCACAGTGAAATGCTGAATACAACAGGTGTAGTAGACCTTACAGTGAAATGCTGAATACAACAGGTGTAGTAGACCTCACAGTGAAATGCTGAATACAACAGGTGTAGTAGACCTCACAGTGAAATGCTGAATACAACAGGTGTAGTAGACCTCACAGTGAAATGCTGAATACAACAGGTGTAGTAGACCTCACAGTGAAATGCTGAATACAACAGGTGTAGTAGACCTCACAGTGAAATGCTGAATACAACAGGTGTAGTAGACCTTACAGTGAAATGCTGAATACAACAGGTGTAGTAGACCTCACAGTGAAATGCTGACTGACAAGCCCTTAACCAACAAATGCAGTTCTAAGAGAAATGACTGAAAAAAAAATAAGAAAAAAAAGTTACAAATAATTAAAGAAAACTTGCTTTGTAAACATATGTCTCCCATGCCAATAAAGCTCATTAAATTGAAATTGAAGTAGAGAGAGAGAGAGAGCCCTACTTGGACTAAATTCATTCAGAATACCAAAACTCCAGCTGAGAAATAAAATCTAATCTAATTAAAAAATTAATTTCCCTGGATTAACTCATTTTTTAAGAAGAATCACATAACTAACTCCCACTGAGATTTGTCACAACCAGTATTCCATTCTCAACAGATTACAATTTGACTGCTGCAGTATAAAGGAGTATCACGGTGTGTCTCAAATTCCACACTAATCACTTTATAGTGCTCTACTTTTTACATAGAGCTCTGGTAAAAGTTGTGAGCTATATTGGGAATAGGGTGCCATAGGGAATAGAGACGCAGCCCCAGAGAGCTGGGTATGAAGTGTTGGCACCACACTGAGAGGTGCTGTAAAGTTAATTTCATTCACGACAGGGGTCCAACAACAGGAGCAACATAGCAGGAAGTGATTTCAATATAAAAATCTATTTATTATGAAATCATATGCAGTAACAATACAGTACAGCTGCCCCATTCTTTTCATTTACATTTAAAAAAGAAAGTTATTTTACACATGATAACATTCCAAGGATTTCATGAACTTGTTACTTATATTTTATTATTAGCCTTTGTTTAACTGCGAAATCCATTGAGATCAGGGTCTCATTTGTAATGGTGCCCCGAGAACAACAGTTCAAGCATGATCACTACAAAATTACAGTTACAACATTTCAAATAAATTTGTTTGCAAATATATACAATCAAACAAAACAATTGCAGTTTTCATTAGTCACATTTATCAGAGACCAAAATGTAGATCACTGCGTCTGTGCACTTGTCAAAGCTGTACTCTAAACTTCAACGATCACGCTAAAATTATAATTTCACAGTGAGAAGGGGGTTCTATGGTTCTGCTTTCCAGTGTTTTATGGTTGAATTCTGATTCCCCACCATTCTCCCAAAGTGTGTACTTGCACCCTTTCTTGCATGTATTAAACAATGGCAGAAACTCTCTCCAGCCAACGCTTAAACCAATTCTGTGCTTTTAAATCCATGACGGGGAGTTTACAAGTGCCTGTTTGTCTCCCCTCGGCCCTAAAGGTCTTCCTCAGCCTGGAAGGCAGGGTTGTCTTTCGTCTCCTTGTCTCCATTCTCTAATATAGACTTTAGTCTTATGGGTGGCCCATGTAGAGGGTCCTTGTCGTTCTCTCCACTGACTGGCTTAGCCCTGATAACATACCTGTAGCAGAGGAATAGGAGACCGCCGAAGATTAGGAAGATCGACGCACCGACCCCCATCCAGATAGCTCCGCCCACTTCCTGTCTGAGGGGGGCAGGAGGGAGGTGGAACTCTGGGGGGAATGCTACGGTCTGATTAGTCAGGACAGATTTCACGTTCCAGACTAGAGGGACCAGAAAGCTGACCCCTGTCAGGACGTACAGCCCACCGGCCCCTGAGAACGTCAGTCTGATAAAGTCATGAGTCTTCTGACCAAAATAGATGTTCTTCACGGAGTACGCACCAAGGACGTTTCCCATGAGTCCAGTGATCACTGCTACCATGATTACCACCTGTGCCACAGAGATCTCCACGGGAACAAACGAGTCGGCAATGCCGATTGGCTGGCAGAACTCTGAGTCGGGTAGAGTGTGGCTGTAGAAACACGCCCGCCACACGCCCACCCAGGCCACGCCAGAGGTTACCACGGAGACGTCCTCTACGTACCACAGCCTCCACTCGTTGTGGCCCGCGGTGGCCATGATCAGGATCCAGCCTATACAACCAATCACTAGGCCCAGGAACTGCCAGTGAACCGTGTGGGCCAGGTGCACCATGACCCTGTCAGAGGGTTGGTTACGTCAATGATCTGGGTTTAAGATGGACTCCTGACTCAGTTCTCCTGCCCACAGCCGGTCAACTCAAATACCACTGCAGATTTCTGCAGCTCCTCTGGTCCCATGAAACCTGATGAGAGAAACATATTAGATCCACATGTAGTGTACAGCATTTTCCACAGTATATTGCCAAAGGGGCCGATTCAGACTTAGGAAATATGTCCTACAAACGTCTCAGTAGTTGGTATTCAGACTTACCTTATGCAGGCGCGTAACACGCTCTGCAGGTGGTGCTCCCTTGCACACAATGAATACATTTCATTCAACCTCTGAAAACTCTATTTGCTGGCCAACATATTTTCTTGTGAAGTTCTCATTCAATAGGTTTTCAGTACATTTATCTTAAGCCATCCCTCTAAATACGCTGTACCTTTAATTATAATTTTGTCTACAGACTCACTAGAATATATTGAGAGAACTGGTTTTGAAAATTAGGAATCAAAGAAAGAAGGGAATCTATTGTAAATATATGCATATTTGTCTTAGTTTCCACACCAACTGGTAGATTTAAAATAGATTGTAGATTATTTAGGGTTAGGAAAGTATTTATAAACCCTAAACCGATTGATAGATTTACATATTTATAGATGTATATTTATATGTCATGATCGTTGTTGTAAGAATCGAACCAAAATGCAGCGTGTTAACGTGAACTGGCAAAAAACAATAAAGAAGAAAGAAACGAACGTGAAGCTATGCGGTGCTCAAGGCAACTAACACAAACAAGATCCTACAAAAACCCGGTGGGAAAAGGGCTGCCTAAATATGATCCCCAATCAGAGACAACGATAAACAGCTGCCTCTGATTGGGACCCATACCAGGCCAACATAGAAAACAAAAACACCTAGATAGGAACACCCCCCCTAGTCACACCCAGACCTAACCAACACAGAGAATAGAACGTCTCTCTATGGTCAGGGCATGACATTATAAGCCTTTATGCACAAAATATATTGATGAATAACAAATACAGTGATGTGATTCATCCTGAAAGTTATTCAAGTTCAATCTATTAAATATTTGAAGGTGAAAAAAGTGTACAATAGGGGTTGAACAATAGTCCTATAAATCTACCCCTTATCCTCACTAATCACGGAACTGTATGACACCGGTCCAGTCGTCATGAACCGTGTGCCAGGATCCAAACAGCTAAGTGTAGTCTGAGTTCCATAACGATTCAAATAGGCTACATGTCCCAAATGATTACACAACTTTAGCCTCATACGATTCGCTAGCGACCCCCAGGAACAACTTACACTGACGTGACCGAGGAAAGAAAGGTAAACGGAATGGATTGGAATGATGCAAAATGTAAGCAACAAATTGAAGGAAACTAACACGAGAGTGACAGTTATACATGTATGTGGGTATTACTGATGGTGGCTACAATAGTGGCTAATATTTAACATTATACAATTTTTTTTTTAAACTCCAGAAAGCATATAATTAAACCATTCTAGAGAGCATACATCAACTCGGTGGGTTCAGTGCTAGAGAAGCCTATAGCTAGGGTCATCAGATTGAATCCCCGCAAATTATGAGGACATACAATTACAATTCTGACAAACAGCACAGCTATTTATAGCCTACTGTACTTCACTGTGGAAACAATATATGTCATATAGATATGATTATCAGTTTCCTTCCACATCAAATCAAATGTATTTATAAGGCCCTTCTTACATCAGCTGATATCTCAAAGTGCTGTACTGAAACCCAGCCTAAAACCCCAAACAGCAAGCAATGCAGGTGTAGAAGCACGGTGGCTAGGAAAAACTCCCTAGAAAGGCCAAAACCTAGGAAGAAACCACATGACTGGTTTGACATTCGTCTTCAGTAATCATGAGGAAAAATTATCTAAAACAATTGCTATATTTGTATTTACAATTCCTTTTTCCAAACGGATGACTCATTTACCTAGCTCTTATCAATGTATACATTACAGTGTATGAAGAATGGTGCTATTTCTATCAGGAAGATAGATAGATTTGTAAGAGTAAATACTGCCACCTAGTGGAGAGAAATAGCTAATGGATTAAGACAGGAAATGTAGTTCCAAATTCAAGTGTTGTGGTTATCGGTCTGGCTAGCTGCTAGCTGTTAGCTGTTAGCTGTTAGCTGCTAGCTGCTACCTGTTAGCTTCTGCACTCGACATGGAATATAATTTTTGTGATTGAAATTGTATTTAAGAACATTGTGAGCACAAGTCATCAAGAGACTACTGCTGATTATTCATGTAACACACGAAAGCCCTATCTGCATGGGATTTGTTTTACTGTGGGAGATAGGGCTGTGTAATTATGTGCACAAACATAAATTTGGGCCCCCCTCTGAATCTACCATGTCATTCATTTTTGCATAGCAGCAGAGTAATAATTCCAGACAGAATAACCTACTGTTTTCCCGCTGATAATACTAGTCCGAATCAACATCCCCGTGTTTTGAGAGAAATTTAAGAATTTGACAGGTGCTGCTCAAATTTGAGCAAAAAAACAATAACTGACTTCATAAATGAATGCTTTAAAAACGTGCTGGGCTTAGCCTACATTGAAGGGCCTACATGTATCAACTTTCACAGTGAAGGCTTTTGCTTATACTTTAAGTTTTGTGTCAAAGATATGAACATTGCCAGATATCAGTGAAAAAATATTGCTCCTATTTAATGCAACGCTTAGTCTTAATAGATCGCAAAGCAGTATTCCAGCTGAGCTACATTTTTGGAAATGAGAAGTTCACTTTCTCATCCATAGCCTCAAAACACATCTCAAGTGCCCTGTTAAGCTCACATCTGCAGACTCAGGGGCATTTAGGACATCTACTGCAGATCACTAAAATAATGATTAGGATCACACTTGCTCCATAAAAATATAATGGGACACTATACCAAAAATGGTTTAGATACTTGGGAACCAAATTTGAGGGATTTCAACTCGACATATTGAAATATCTTCGTGCCGAGAATAAAGTCATTACGGTCAATCTATTAAAGAAATAAAACATTTTTTACCTTTATTTAACTAGGCAAGTCAGTTAAGAACAAATTCTTATTTACAATGACGGCCAACCCCGGCTAAAGCGGTTTTAATAGTCACAGTGGGAACAACAGCCCCTATACACTTCCTGATGAACTCAGTCACCATGTCCGTGGATACAGTCGTGGCCAAAAGTTTTGAGAATTCCACAAATATACATTTTTTACAAAGTCTGCTGCCTCAGTTTGTATGATGGCAATTTGCATATACTTCAGAATGTTATGAAGAGTGATCAGATGAATTGCAAAGTCCCTCTTTGCCATGCAAATGAACTGAATCCCCCAAAAATGATTTCCACTGCATTTCAGCCTTGCCACAAAAGGACCAGCTGACATCATGTCAGTGATTCTCTCGTTAACACAGGTGTGAGTGTTGACGAGGACAAGGCTGGAGATCCCTCTGTCATGCTGATTGAGTTCGAATAACAGACTGGAAGCTTCAAAAGGAGGGTGGTGCTTGGAATCATTGTTCTTCCTCTGTCAACCATGGTTACCTGCAAGGAAACACGTGCCGTCATCATTGCTTTGCACAAAAAGGGCTTCACAGGCAAGGATATTGCTGCCAGTAAGATTGCACCTAAATCAACCATTTATCAGATCATCAAGAATTTCAAGGAGAGCGATTCAATTGTTTGAAGGCTTCAGGGTGCCCAAGAAAGTCCAGCAAGCGCCAGGACCGTCTCCTAAAGTTGATTCAGCTGCGGGATCGGGGCACCACCAGTACAGAGCTTGCTCAGGAATGGCAGCAGGCAGGTGTGAGTGTATCTGCACGCACAGTGAGGCGAAGACTTTTTGGAGAATGGCCTGGTGTCAAGAAGGGCATCAAAGAAGCCACTTCTCTCCAGGAAAGACATGCGCGATAGATGGGAGGGGTTGAATGGAGCTGAAGGGTGGGACTAATAACAACAAGATAACCAATGTAAAACATACGGGGTCTGTAAAATGTATATAAGTTCAGAAATTTTGTTACAAATAGAAATCAAACTGGATGGACATCAGAAATAGAGGAAGGACTAAAAACAAACAAAATATAACTGTTGTAAAATAGTTGGAAGCAGAAATATTAAGCTAATCCACCCCTTAAAAAAAAAGTTTGCAGACGACACAACAGTATTAGGCTTGATTACCAACAACGACGAGACAGCCTACAGAGAGGAGGTGAGGGCACTCGGAATGTGGTGTCAGGAAAACAACCTCTCACGTTAACAAAACTTCAGGAAACAGCAGAGGGAGAGTAGGTGAAAATTCATGACCATGGTTGATTTTCCAGTATCTAGACTGTTCTCCCAGAAGTATTGAGACAGAAAACATAGGGTTAATTTATAGACATGTGTGAGCAGAATCCACGGGAGTGTACAGACTGGGTCAACATGGAGTTAATCACTAGACATGTAAAAACAGAACGTGAGCAGAATCCACGGGAGTGTACAGACTGGGTCAACATGGAGTTAATCACTAGACATGTAAAAACAGAACGTGAGCAGAATCCACGGGAGTGTACAGACTGGGTCAACATGGAGTTAATCACTAGACATGTAAAAACAGAACGTGTATGGCTGTGTTGTTGTAGGCCTGAGGGAAGGATATACTTCAGAATGTTCCTGAGGGAAGTCATTGCCTGGTCCTGTGACTAGCTTTAACACTTTTCTTAATAGGGGGGCGCTGTTTTCACTTTGGAAAAAATCGTGCCCAAATTAAATGGCCTCGTACTCTGTTCTAGATCATACAATATGCATATTATTATTACTATTGGATGGAAAACACTCTGAAGTTTCTAAAACTTTTTGAATTATATATGTGAGTAAAACAGAACTCATTTGGCATCAAACTTCCATATAGGAAGTGAAAATTCTCAAAATGAGGCTCTGTGTCAGGGCCTGCATATTCAACTGGCTTTTATTTATGGATCTGTATGCACTTCATACGCCTTCCACTAGATGTCAACAGGCAGTGGAAGGTGGAATGGGATGTCTAGCTTGATCTGAGGCCGAACAAGAGCTTTTGGAGTGACAGGTCTGGAAATGTCTTCTCTGGCGCGCGAAGTACGTCGACATTGGCTTCTGAAAAGCGTTCGGTATACACGGCGGATATCTCTGGCTCTGATTTTATTTGATGCATATGATAAAATCATCATAAAGTAGTTTTTTTCAACCGAGTTGTATCAGTTTATTCAACGTTTATTGCGACTTTTGGAATTTTCCGTTCTTTGCGTCAAGAGAAGATGGGCATGTTCGCGCCACATGGCTAGCTAAGGTTGCTAATTCGACAGGAGAAAAGGACATTCTAAAACCAAACAACGATTTATTCTGGACCAAGGACTCCTTGTATAAGATTCTGATGGAAGCTCAACAAAAGTAAGAACAATTTATGATGTTATTTTGTATTTCTGTGGAAAATGTTATTTCTATTCTCTGCCGTTTTGGCGGGCGCTGTCTCGCAATAATGCAAGCTGTTTGTTATGGTAAAGTTATTTTAAAAAATCTAACACGGCGGTTGCATTAAGAACGAGTGTATCTTTCATTTGCCATACAACAAGTATTTTTATGTAAAGTTTATGATGAGTTCTTTGGTCAGGTTAGGTGAGTGTCCAAAATAGCTCCGGACATTCTGGTGAATCGATGCTACATATTCGCAATGTATAACCACGGTTTGCAGCTCTAAATATGCACATTTTCAAACAAAACATAAGTGTATTGTATAACCTGATGTTACAACACTGACATCTGATGAAGTTGGTCAAGGTTAGTGATTAATTTTATATCTTTTGCTGGTTTTTGCGAATGCTATCTATGCAGTGAATAAATGTGGTTGTGTGTTTGGCTATTGTGGTAAGCTAATATAATGCTATATTGTGTTTTCGCTGTAAAACACTTAAAAAATCTGAAATATTGGCTGGATTCACAAGATGTTTATCTTTCATTTGCTGTACACCATGTATTTTTCATAAATGTTTTATGATGAGTATTTAAGTATTTCACGTTGCTCTTTGTAATTATTCTGGCTGCTTTGGTGATATTTTTGATGGTAGCTGCAATGTAAACCTATGATTTATACCTCAAATATGCACATTTTCGAACAAAACATAAATGTATTGTATAACTTCTTATGAAGTTGTTTCTTGGTTAGTGACTAATTATACCTATATTTGGTCGGTTTTGTGATAGCTACCTATGTGGTAAAAATGCGGTTGAGTCTTTTGCTATTGTGGTTAGCTAATAGAAATACATAGTGTTTTCACTGTAAAACATTTAAAAAATCGGAAATGATGGCTGGATTCACAAGATGTTTATCTTTCATTTGCTATATTGGACTTGTGATTTCATGATATTTATATGCTATTATTTACTTGTGGCGCTATGCTAGTCAGCTTTTACTGATGAGGATGCTCCCGGATCCGGGAGGGGTGTTAAGTAAAGGTTAATGGTTGGTAACAGGCTGATTGGTCGGCTATTTGAGCCAGTAAAGGGGGCTTTACTTTTCTTGAGTAGGGTAATGACTTTAGCTTCCCTCCAGGCCTGAGGGTACACGCTCTCTAGTAGGCTTAAATTGAAGATCTGGCAAATAGAATATCGTCTGCTATTATCCTCAGTCATTTTCCATCCAGATTGTCAGACCCCGGTGGCTTGTCATTGTTAATGGACAACAATAATTTTTTTCACCACATCCACACTGACTTTACTGAATTCAAATGTACAATTCTTGTCTTTCACAATTTGGTCCGATATACTTGGATGTGTAGTGTCAGCGTTTGTTGCTGGCATGTCATCCCTAAGTTTGCTTATCTTGCCAATGAAGTCATTGAAGTAGTTTGCAATATCAGTGGACTTTGTGATGAATGAGCCATCTGATTCAATGAATGATGGCGCCAAGTTGGCTTTTTACTAGCCTTCTTTATATGATTTATTTATTTCATAGCATAGTTTATTTAGTTTATTCACATGATTTCTTAATTTGCAGTACGTTTGCCAATCAGTTGGGCTGCCAAACTTACTTCCCTTTTGCCTCATCTCTCTCTCTCTCCATACTTTCTGAAGGCACTGTAGTTTTGAGGATTTTTATTTTGATATTTATGTTTTGAAAAGGCAACTACATTTTGAAAAAAGAACAGTAAATGTGTTTTCAAAAGCTCACAGATTTCGGTGTCTTGTGAAGTCTGTTTTGAAAATTGACAACATTGTTAAAAAAAATGCTTGTACGCGATTGAGAAAAGGTCAGAATACACATATGTAGACACACCTATACCACACCTCAATTTCTGTGATATCCACCCCAAACTGTTAGCTGGCTGGCACATGCGTTGCCCCATGCTTCAAGGTCAGAATAGAGAAAAGGGGATAGAAAGGGAATTAAGTTCCATTTATGCATCTAAATTCCCCCCATAGAAGGATGGTACAACAGACATACAATAATATACATTAAGATGAGTTGTACATTGAATACTGTTGCCTTTCCAAGTATGAATAATGTTGCCTTTCCAAGTATGAATACTGTTGCCTTTCCAGGTATGAATACTGTTGCCTTTCCAAGTATGAATACTGTTGCCTTTCCAAGTATGAATACTGTTGCCTTTCCAAGTATGAATAATGTTGCCTTTCCAAGTATGAATAATGTTGCCTTTCCAGGTATGAATACTGTTGCCTTTCCAAGTATGAATACTGTTGCCTTTCCAAGTATGAATAATGTTGCCTTTCCAAGTATGAATAATGTTGCCTTTCCAGGTATGAATACTGTTGCCTTTCCAAGTATGAATACTGTTGCCTTTCCAAGTATGAATACTGTTGCCTTTCCAAGTATGAATACTGTTGCCTTTCCAAGTATGAATACGGTTGCCTTTCCAAGTATGAATGTCTTTCTATGATGAATTCTGATAAACAGAGACCACTTAAAAACTAGAGGCTCCATGAGATACTAGAGATTACACAGTACTGCCTGCTAAGCAGAAACCAGGTCCGCTCTTTGAGCTCTGCAGGATAACATTTATCTGTCAACATCAACAGTAGTAGTCAGCTGATTCAACTACTCATTATATAATGAACAAAGATAAACGCAACATGAGCTGGAATCAAAAATCACAGAAACGTTCCAGAAGCACAAAAAGCTTCTTTCTTCTGATTTGTGCAACAATGTGTTTACCTCCCTGTTAGTGAATATTTCTCCTTTATCAAGACAAACCATCGACCTGACAGGTGTTGCATATCAAGAAGCTGATTAAACAGCATGATCACTACACAGGTGCACCTTGTCCTGGGGACAATAAAAGGCCACTAAAATGTGCAGTTTTGTTACACAGCACAATGCCACAGATGTCTAAAGTTAAGCGAGAGTGCAAATGGCATTCTGACTGCAGAAATGTTCACCAGAGCTGTTGCCAGAGAATTGAATGTTCATTTATTTACCATAAACCGCTTCCAACGTCGTTTTAGAGAACTTGGCAGTACGTCCAACCGGCCTCATAACATTTGTATTTATTTAACCTTTACCCAGGCAAGTCGGTTAAGAACAAATGTTTATTTACAATGAGGGCCTAGGAACAGTGGGTTAACTGCCTTGTTCAGGGGCAGAACGACATATTTTTACCTTGTCAGCTCGGGGGAGCCAATCTAGCAACCGTTCGGTTACTGGCCCAACACTAACTTCTAGGCTACCTGCTGCCCCAGCCGACCACATGTAACCACGCCAGCTCCTCCACATCCGGCTTCTTCATCTGCGGGATCGCCTGAGACTAGCCACCCGGACAGCTGATAAAACTGTGTGTTTGCACAACTGAAGAATTTCTACACAAACGTCAGAAAGCGTCTCAGGGAAGCTCATCTGCGTGCTCGTCGTCCTCACCAGGATCTTGACTTGACTGCAGTTCAGCATCATCGAGCAGTTTGCTGATGTCAATGTTGTGAACAGAGTGCCCCATGGTGGCGGTGGGGTTATGGTATGGGAAATATCCTAAGGCCTATTGTCATGCCATTCATCTGCCTCCGTCACCTCATGTTTCAGCATGATAATGCATAGCCCCATGTCGCAAGGATCTGTACATATTTCTTGGAAGCTGAAAATGTCCCAGTTCTTCCATGGCCTGCATACTTACCAGACATGTCACCCATTGAGTATGTTTGGGATGCTCTGGATCGATGTGTACGACAGCGTGTTCCAGTTCCTGCCAATATCCAGCAGCTTCGTATTGCCATTGAAGCGGAGTGGGGCAACATTCCACAGGTCACAATCAACAGCCTGATCAACTCTATGCGAAGGAGATGTGTTGCTCTGCATGAGGCAAATGGTGGTCACACCAGATACTGACTGGTTTTCTGATCCACACCCCTACCTTTTTTAAAGGTATCTGTGACCAACAGATGCACATCTGTATTCCCAGTCATGTGAAATCCAAAGATTCTGGTCCTAATGAATATTTTTTAAATTGACTGATTTCCTTATATAAATTGTAACTCAGTAAAATCCTTGAAATTGTTGTGTTTATATTTTTGTTTAGTACAGTGTATAATTAAGAGTGGAAAACATTCACTAAACTACAACTGACAACAATCGCTGACAGAATCATTTTCTCAGAAACATTATGTCATGATATGAACATGCTCCTATCCTGGTGCTGTTGAACATTATGTCATGATATTAACATGTTGCTATCCTGGTGCTGTTGAACATTATCTCATGATATTAACATGCTGCTATCCTGGTGCTGTTGAACATTATCTCATGATATTAATATGCTGCTATCCTGGTGCTGTTGAACATTATCTCATGATATTAATATGCTGCTATCCTGGTGCTGTTGAACATTATCTCATGATATTAATATGCTGCTATCCTGGTGCTGTTGAACATTATCTCATGATATTAATATGCTGCTATCCTGGTGCTGTTGAACATTATCTCATGATATTAATATGCTGCTATCCTGGTGCTGTTGAACATTATCTCATGATATTAATATGCTGCTATCCTGGTGCTGTTGAACATTATCTCATGATATTAATATGCTGCTATCCTGGTGCTGTTGAACATTATCTCATGATATGAACATGCTGCTATCCTGGTGCTGTTGAACATTATCTCATGATATAAACATGTTGCTATCCTGGTGCTGTTGAACATTATCTCATGATATGAACATGCTGCTATCCTGGTGCTGTTGAACATTATCTCATGATATAAACATGTTGCTATCCTGGTGCTGTTGAACATTATCTCATGATATGAACCTGCTGCTATCCTGGTGCTGTTGAACATTATCTCATGATATTAATATGCTGCTATCCTGGTGCTGTTGAACATTATCTCATGATATTAATATGCTGCTATCCTGGTGCTGTTGAACATTATCTCATGATATGAACATGCTGCTATCCTGGTGCTGTTGAACATTATCTCATGATATAAACATGTTGCTATCCTGGTGCTGTTGAACATTATCTCATGATATGAACCTGCTGCTATCCTGGTGCTGTTGAACATTATCTCATGATATGAACCTGCTGCTATCCTGGTGCTGTTGAACATTATCTCATGATATGAACCTGCTGCTATCCTGGTGCTGTTGAACATTATCTCATGATATTAACATGCTGCTATCCTGGTGCTGTTGAACATTATCTCATGATATTAACATGCTGCTATCCTGGTGCTGTTGAACATTATCTCATGATATGAACATGCTGCTATCCTGGTGCTGTTGAACATTATCTCATGATATAAACATGTTGCTATCCTGGTGCTGTTGAACATTATCTCATGATATTAACATGCTGCTATCCTGGTGCTGTTGAACATTATCTCATGATATGAACCTGCTGCTATCCTGGTGCTGTTGAACATTATCTCATGATATTAACATGCTGCTATCCTGGTGCTGTTGAACATTATCTCATGATATTAATATGCTGCTATCCTGGTGCTGTTGAACATTATCTCATGATATGAACATGCTGCTATCCTGGTGCTGTTGAACATTATCTCATGATATAAACATGTTGCTATCCTGGTGCTGTTGAACATTATCTCATGATATTAACATGCTGCTATCCTGGTGCTGTTGAACATTATCTCATGATATTAATATGCTGCTATCCTGGTGCTGTTGAACATTATCTCATGATATGAACATGCTGCTATCCTGGTGCTGTTGAACATTATCTCATGATATGAACCTGCTGCTATCCTGGTGCTGTTGAACATTATCTCATGATATTAACATGCTGCTATACTGGTGCTGTTGAACATTATCTCATGATATTAACATGCTGCTATCCTGGTGCTGTTGAACATTATCTCATGATATTAACATGCTGCTATCCTGGTGCTGTTGAACATTACATTATCTCATGATATGAACATGCTGCTATCCTGGTGCTGTTGAACATTATCTCATGATATTAACATGCTGCTATCCTGGTGCTGTTGAACATTATCTCATGATATGAACCTGCTGCTATCCTGGTGCTGTTGAACATTATGTCATGATATTAATATGCTGCTATCCTGGTGCTGTTGAACATTATCTCATGATATTAACATGCTGCTATCCTGGTGCTGTTGAACATTACATTATCTCATGATATTAATATGCTGCTATCCTGGTGCTGTTGAACATTATCTCATGATATAAACATGCTGCTATCCTGGTGCTGTTGAACATTATCTCATGATATGAACCTGCTGCTATCCTGGTGCTGTTGAACATTACATTATCTCATGATATGAACATGCTGCTATCCTGGTGCTGTTGAACATTATCTCATGATATTAACATGCTGCTATCCTGGTGCTGTTGAACATTATCTCATGATATGAACATGCTGCTATCCTGGTGCTGTTGAACATTATCTCATGATATGAACATGCTGCTATCCTGGTGCTGTTGAACATTATCTCATGATATGAACATGCTGCTATCCTGGTGCTGTTGAACATTATCTCATGATATAAACATGCTGCTATCCTGGTGCTGTTGAACATTATCTCATGATATGAACATGCTGCTATCCTGGTGCTGTTGAACATTATCTCATGATATTAACATGCTGCTATCCTGGTGCTGTTGAACATTATCTCATGATATTAACATGCTGCTATCCTGGTGCTGTTGAACATTATCTCATGATATTAACATGCTGCTATCCTGGTGCTGTTGAACATTATCTCATGATATAAACATGCTGCTATCCTGGTGCTGTTGAACATTATCTCATGATATTAACATGCTGCTATCCTGGTGCTGTTGAACATTATCTCATGATATTAACATGCTGCTATCCTGGTGCTGTTGAACATTATCTCATGATATAAACATGCTGCTATCCTGGTGCTGTTGAACATTATCTCATGATATTAACATGCTGCTATCCTGGTGCTGTTGAACATTATCTCATGATATTAACATGCTGCTATCCTGGTGCTGTTGAACATTACATTATCTCATGATATGAACATGCTGCTATCCTGGTGCTGTTGAACATTATCTCATGATATGAATATGCTGCTATCCTGGTGCTGTTGAACATTATCTCATGATATAAACATGCTGCTATCCTGGTAATGTTGAACATTATCTCATGATATGAACATGCTGCTATCCTGGTGCTGTTGAACATTATCTCATGATATGAACCTGCTGCTATCCTGGTGCTGTTGAACATTACATTATCTCATGATATTAACATGCTGCTATCCTGGTAGTGTTGAACATTATCTCATGATATGAACATGCTGCTATCCTGGTGCTGTTGAACATTATCTCATGATATGAACCTGCTGCTATCCTGGTGCTGTTGAACATTACATTATCTCATGATATGAACATGCTGCTATCCTGGTGCTGTTGAACATTATCTCATGATATTAACATGCTGCTATCCTGGTGCTGTTGAACATTATCTCATGATATTAACATGTTGCTATCCTGGTGCTGTTGAACATTATCTCATGATATGAACATGCTGCTATCCTGGTGCTGTTGAACATTATCTCATGATATTAACATGCTGCTATCCTGGTGCTGTTGAACATTATCTCATGATATGAACATGCTGCTATCCTGGTGCTGTTGAACATTATCTCATGATATTAACATGCTGCTATCCTGGTGCTGTTGAACATTACATTATCTCATGATATTAATATGCTGCTATCCTGGTGATGTTGAACATTATCTCATGATATAAACATGCCTCTATCCTGGTGCTGTTGAACATTATCTCATGATATAAACATGCTGCTATCCTGGTGCTGTTGAACATTATCTCATGATATTAACGTGCTGCTATCCTGGTGATGTTGAACATTATCCCATGATATTAACATGCTGCTATCCTGGTGCTGTTGAACATTACATTATCTCATGATATAAACATGCTGCTATCCTGGTGCTGTTGAACATTATCTCATGATATGAACATGCTGCTATCCTGGTGCTGTTGAACATTATCTCATGATATTAATATGCTGCTATCCTGGTGCTGTTGAACATTATCTCATGATATTAACATGCTGCTATCCTGGTGCTGTTGAACATTATCTCATGATATTAATATGCTGCTATCCTGGTGCTGTTGAACATTATCTCATGATATTAATATGCTGCTATCCTGGTGCTGTTGAACATTATCTCATGATATTAACATGCTGCTATCCTGGTGCTGTTGAACATTATCTCATGATATGAACATGCTGCTATCCTGGTGCTGTTGAACATTATCTCATGATATGAACATGCTGCTATCCTGGTGCTGTTGAACATTATCTCATGATATGAACATGCTGCTATCCTGGTGCTGTTGAACATTATCTCATGTTATAAACATGCTGCTATCCTGGTGCTGTTGAACATTATCTCATGATATGAACATGCTGCTATCCTGGTGCTGTTGAACATTATCTCATGATATTAACATGTTGCTATCCTGGTAATGTTGAACATTATCTCATGATATTAATATGCTGTTATCCTGGTGCTGTTGAACATTGTATTTACATTTGAGAGAAAATGATAAACTAAAACTCACACAGGTGATATAAGTCTGCAGTAAGAAACGCTAGACCTCCTGCAGCTCCTGGATCAAATGACCACAGATGAGACGCGTCGCAGCTGCTGTTCAATCACTGTCAACCCCAGTCAGACTAAATACCTGTTAAGCTATAGTCCTAGGGAATGATTGACTAGATATAATCTTTCACCTCACCTGGGAGGGGCTGAGCCATCAATAAAGTCATTACCTGCTGGAGTCTTCGTGTAGTTCACCTCATGCACTCTGTAGATAGTGATATGTGTCATGGTGGCAGGGTTATTCTTCAAAATTGTGTCCTGTTAGTAATGTGAGAAAGAGGCCTTACTGTCTGTCAGACGTGTCTTTAAGTGCATAATATCAGTCATTATATCTTCCCTCTGGCATTAACCGTATCAGTGGATAGTTAAATATTACACTGGAATGTGTTGTGCATTGGTCACAGACGCATACACAGGCGTACACACACACACACACACACACACACACACACACACACACACACACACACACACACACACACACACACACACACACACACACACACACACACACACACACACACACACACACACACACACACACACACACACACACAGGTTCTTTTCTATTCATTTGATATAAAGCAACACACAGAGACGTGTATAGGGTGATGTAACACTCCTTCAAACTGTTGGGAAACGACCTGAACCTTGATAATGGCTATGCTGTCCTTAATGTTTTTGGGTAATAAAGTCTAATCCTCTAAATGTATCAAACCATAAATGGTTAAGGAGAGAATCTCGCTTGGGTTATATCATACTATGTCAAAGCAAAAGTAACATGTTCATAACATGAGATAATGTTCAACAGCACCAGGATAGCAGCATATTAATATCATGAGATAATGTAATGTTCAACAGCACCAGGATAGCAGCATGTTAATATCATGAGATAATGTTCAACAGCACCAGGATAGCAACATGTTAATATCATGAGATAATGTTCAACAGCACCAGGATAGCAACATGTTAATATCATGAGATAATGTTCAACAGCACCAGGATAGCAACATGTTAATATCATGAGATAATGTTCAACAGCACCAGGATAGCAACATGTTAATATCATGAGATAATGTAATGTTCAACAGCACCAGGATAGCAACATGTTAATATCATGAGATAATGTTCAACAGCACCAGGATAGCAGCATGTTAATATCATGAGATAATGTTCAACAGCACCAGGATAGCAGCAGGTTCATATCATGAGATAATGTTCAACAGCACCAGGATAGCAGCATGTTAATATCATGAGATAATGTTCAACAGCACCAGGATAGCAGCATGTTAATATCATGAGATAATGTTCAACAGCACCAGGATAGCAGCATGTTAATATCATGAGATAATGTTCAACAGCACCAGGATAGCAGCATGTTAATATCATGAGATAATGTTCAACAGCACCAGGATAGCAGCATATTAATATCATGAGATAATGTTCAACAGCACCAGGATAGCAGCATGTTAATATCATGAGATAATGTTCAACAGCGCTTAGCTTGTTACACACGCCTCTTAGAGGAGGGAACGCAACACCCTGCTACACTCAACTCACAGTGGAGTAAAAGAGGTATGTGACTGTAGGTGGAGGTAAAGAGGTATGTGACTGTAGGTGGAGGTAAAGAGGTATGTGACTGTAGGTGGAGGTAAAGAGGTATGTGACTGTAGGTGGAGGTAAAGAGGTATGTGACTGTAGGTGGAGGTATAGAGGTATGTGACTGTAGGTGGAGGTAAAGAGGTATGTGACTGTAGGTGGAAGTAAAGAGGTATGGGACTGTAGGTGGATGTATGTGACTGTAGGTGGAGGTAAAGAGGTATGGGACTGTAGGTGGAAGTAAAGAGGTATGGGACTGTAGGTGGAGGTAAAGAGGTACGTGACTGTAGGTGGAGGTAAAAAGGTATGGGACTGTAGGTGGAAGTAAAGAGGTATGGGACTGTAGGTGGAGGTAAAGAGGTATGGGACTGTAGGTGGAGTGAAAGAGGTATGGGACTGTAGGTGGAGGTAAAGAGGTATGTGACTGTAGGTGGAGGTAAAGAGGTATGGGACTGTAGGTGGAGGTAAAGAGGTATGGGACTGTAGGTGGAGGTAAAGAGGTATGGGACTGTAGGTGGAGGTATAGAGGTATGGGACTGTAGGTGGAGGTAAAGAGGTATATGACTGTAGGTGGAGGTAAAGAGGTATGGGACTGTAGGTGGAGGTAAAGAGGTATGGGACTGTAGGTGGAGGTAAAGAGGTATGGGACTGTAGGTGTAGGTAAAGAGGTATGGGACTGTAGGCGGAGGTAAAGAGGTATGGGACTGTAGGTGGAGGTAAAGAGGTATGGGACTGTAGGTGGAGGTAAAGAGGTATGGGACTGTAGGTGTAGGTAAAGAGGTATGGGACTGTAGGTGGAGGTAAAGAGGTATGGGACTGTAGGTGGAGGTATAGAGGTATGTGACTGTAGGTGGAGGTATAGAGGTATGGGACTGTAGGTGGAGGTATAGAGGTATGTGACTGTAGGTGGAGGTAAAGAGGTATGTGACTGTAGGTGGAGGTAAAGAGGTATGTGACTGTAGGTGGAGGTATAGAGGTATGTGACTGTAGGTGGAGGTAAAGAGGTATGTGACTGTAGGTGGAGGTAAAGAGGTATGTGACTGTAGGTGGAGGTAAAGAGGTACGTGACTGTAGGTGGAGGTATAGAGGTATGGGACTGTAGGTGGAGGTAAAGAGGTATGGGACTGGAGGTGGAGGTAAAGAGGTATGTGACTGTAGGTGGAGAGAAAGAGGTATGGGACTGTAGGTGGAGTTAAAGAGGTATGTGACTGTAGGTGTAGGTAAAGAGGTATGTGACTTTAGGTGGAGGTAAAGAGGTATGGGACTGTAGGTGGAGGTAAAGAGGTATGTGACTGTAGGTGGAGGTAAAGAGGTATGTGACTGTAGGTGGAGGTAAAGAGGTATGGGACTGTAGGTGGAGGTAAAGAGGTATGGGACTGTAGGTGGAGGTATAGAGGTATGGGACTGTAGGTGGAGGTAAAGAGGTATGGGACTGTAGGTGGAAGTAAAGAGGTATGGGACTGTAGGTGGAGGTAAAGAGGTATGGGACTGTAGGTGGAGTGAAAGAGGTATGGGACTGTAGGTGGAGGTAAAGAGGTATGTGACTGTAGGTGGAGGTAAAGAGGTATGGGACTGTAGGTGGAGGTAAAGAGGTATGGGACTGTAGGTGGAAGTATAGAGGTATGGGACTGTAGGTGGAGGTAAAGAGGTATATGACTGTAGGTGGAAGTATAGAGGTATGGGACTGTAGGTGGAGGTAAAGAGGTATATGACTGTAGGTGGAGGTAAAGAGGTATATGACTGTAGGTGGAGGTAAAGAGGTATGTGACTGCAGGTGGAGGTATAGAGGTATGGGACTGTAGGTGGAGGTATGGACTGTAGGTGGAGGTATAGAGGTATGGGACTGTAGGTGGAGGTATACAGGTATTAGACTGTAGTTGGAGGTAAAGAGGTATGTGACTGTAGGTGGAGGTAAAGAGGTATGGGACTGTAGGTGGAGGTAAAGAGGTATGTGACTGTAGGTGGAGGTAAAGAGGTATGTGACTGTAGGTGGAGGTATACAGGTATTAGACTGTAGTTGGAGGTAAAGAGGTATGTGACTGTAGGTGGAGGTAAAGAGGTATGTGACTGTAGGTGGAGGTAAAGATGTATGGGACTGTAGGTGGAGGTATAGAGGTATGTGACTGTAGGTGGAGGTAAAGAGGTATGTGACTGTAGGTGGAGGTAAAGAGGTATATGACTGTAGGTGGAGGTAAAGAGGTATGGGACTGTAGGTGGAGGTATAGAGGTATGGGACTGTAGGTGGAGGTATAGAGGTATTAGACTGTAGTTGGAGGTAAAGAGGTATGTGACTGTAGGTGGAGGTAAAGAGGTATGGGACTGTAGGTGGAGGTAAAGAGGTATGTGACTGTAGGTGGAGGTAAAGAGGTATGTGACTCTAGGTGGAGGTATAGAGGTATGTGACTGTAGGTGGAGGTATAGAGGTACGTGACTGTAGGTGGAGGTAAAGAGGTATGGGACTGTAGGTGGAGGTATAGAGGTATGGGACTGTAGGTGGAGGTAAAGAGGTACGTGACTGTACGTGGAGGTATAGAGGTATGTGACTGTAGGTGGAGGTAAAGAGGTATGTGACTGTAGGTGGAGGTATAGAGGTATGGGACTGTAGGTGGAGGTATAGAGGTATGGGACTGTAGGTGGAGGTAAAGAGGTACGTGACTGTAGGTGGAGGTATAGAGGTATGGGACTGTAGGTGGAGGTATAGAGGTATGTGACTGTAGGTGGAGGTGGAGGTAAAGAGGTATGTGACTGTAGGTGGAGGTGGAGGTATAGAGGTATGGGACTGTAGGTGGAGGTAAAGAGGTACGTGACTGTAGGTGGAGGTATAGAGGTATGTGACTTTAGGTGGAGGTAAAGAGGTATGTGACTGTAGGTGGAGGTAAAGAGGTATGTGACTGTAGGTGGAGGTAAAGAGGTATGGGACTGTAGGTGGAGGTAAAGAGGTATGGGACTGTAGGTGGAGGTATAGAGGTATGTGACTGTAGGTGGAGGTAAAGAGGTACGTGACTGTAGGTGGAGGTATAGAGGTATGGGACTGTAGGTGGAGGTAAAGAGGTATGGGACTGGAGGTGGAGGTAAAGAGGTATGTGACTGTAGGTGGAGAGAAAGAGGTATGGGACTGTAGGTGGAGGTAAAGAGGTATGTGACTGTAGGTGGAGAGAAAGAGGTGTGTGACTGTAGGTGGAGGTAAAGAGGTATGTGACTGTAGGTGGAGAGAAAGAGGTGTGTGACTGTAGGTGGAGGTAAAGAGGTATGTGACTGTAGGTGGAGGTAAAGAGGTATGTGACTGTAGGTGGAGAGAAAGAGGTGTGTGACTGTAGGTGGAGGTAAAGAGGTATGGGACTGTAGGTGGAGGTAAAGAGGTATGTGACTGTAGGTGGAGGTAAAGAGGTATGTGACTGTAGGTGGAGGTAGAGGATGTGACTGTAGGTGGAGGTAAAGAGGTATGTGACTGTAGGTGGAGGTAAAGAGGTATGGGACTGTAGGTGGAGGTATAGAGGTATGTGACTGTAGGTGGAGGTAAAGAGGTACGTGACTGTAGGTGGAGGTAAAGAGGTATGGGACTGTAGGTGGAGGTAAAGAGGTATGGGACTGTAGGTGGAGGTAAAGAGGTACGTGACTGTAGGTAGAGGTATAGAGGGATGTGACTGTAGGTGGAGGTAGAGGTATGTGACTGTAGGTGGAGGTAAAGAGGTATGTGACTGTAGGTGGAGGTAAAGAGGTATGTGACTGTAGGTGGAGGTATAGAGGTATGTGACTGTAGGTGGAGGTAGAGGTATGTGACTGTAGGTGGAGGTAAAGAGGTATGTGACTGTAGGTGGAGGTAAAGAGGTATGGGACTGTAGGTGGAGGTAAAGAGGTATGGGACTGTAGGTGGAGTTAAAGAGGTATGTGACTGTAGGTGGAGGTATAGAGGTATGGGACTGTAGGTGGAGGTATAGAGGTATGGGACTGTAGGTGGAGGTATAGAGGTATGGGACTGTAGGTGGAGGTATAGAGGTATGGGACTGTAGGTGGAGGTAAAGAGGTATGGGACTGTAGGTGGAGGTAGAGGATGTGACTGTAGGTGGAGGTAAAGAGGTATGTGACTGTAGGTGGAGGTAGAGGTATGTGACTGTAGGTGGAGGTAAAGAGGTATGTGACTGTAGGTGGAGGTAAAGAGGTATGTGACTGTAGGTGGAGGTAAAGAGGTATGGGACTGTAGGTGGAGGTAAAGAGGTATGGGACTGTAGGTGGAGGTAAAGAGGTATGTGACTGTAGGTGGAGGTAGAGGTATGTGACTGTAGGTGGAGGTAAAGAGGTATGTGACTGTAGGTGGAGGTAGAGGATGGGACTGTAGGTGGAGGTAAAGAGTTATGGGACTGTAGGTGGAGGTATAGAGGTATGGGACTGTAGGTGGAGGTAAAGAGGTATGTGACTGTAGGTGGAGGTAGAGGTATGTGTCGTGTCTTTGCTATCGTTAAATTGAAGACTTATAGTTTTTATCATAGATTCCTGTAATTAGGGATTACGCGATCACTTGAGTAATAACGTAACTAATTAACTATGAATTCGAGGGCACCAGGGAAAGTTATTAGATTACAAAGTTATAATTTCCCAATATAACCTTTCAGATATTTTCATATCTGATCAATAGTCTTCTGATTAATGATTTATTTATTTTTACCTCACGTTAGTCTCATTCCAAACGTCGTAAATTGTTGGTTATCTACACGAACCCAGTCTTCACTATGAGTCATCCATACATCAATTGTCTTAAATCATTTATTTATTACTAACTAAGAAATTCACAGAAATGCATAAACAAACAAACAAACTTAAAATGGTTACATGAAATGATGGGAGAAATATGCCCTAGTGGGCTGAACCGGCATGGCGGCTTGTTAGACAAAGGGAAAATTGGGGGTCGACTCAGAAGTCACTACAGAGTGCATAACTATAACAATTGACATGCTAATCCTTTACACATGAACGCTCACTCATTCGGGAACAATTGCAATCAACATATATATATTTACGCTCAGTGTGTCGTCTTGATCACTGGAGAAAAGTTAGTTTCTGTTGGAGAGATTCGTCCGTCTCTGTCGTGGTTATTGTGGATAGTTCAGAGTGACATTCGCAATAGAATGGATGTTTCGGCGGTTGTCGTTCTTCGCGTTCAATGATACCGAATTCCTAGCTGCAGACTAGTAGTCAATATCAAAGACTTGTTCTTATTCTGTCGGTATAGTCTTTGAGTTTAACCACGTGGTGTGGTTAAAAGATTCAGCAATGGTACTCAACCTTCGTTCTCCTCCTAATGGAGAAAAACATGGTCTGTTGATAATTTCTCAGAGTTGGGTTTTTATTCGGATTGCAGAGAGGGGCTGTCCCAGGATGTCTGACCCAACTGGCTCAGGGGCGGGTCCTCGGATTTAGTTCAAATCAAAAGGGATTTGTATTTTTCTTCATTAAACAGTCCAAAATCCTATTACACAATTATACAAACAGTATCATACTCACTCATTCATTTTATACAACAATCAGATGTAAACCTCATATCTATGTAGCCACACAGTCTCCCATGAGTTTCCCACGTGGTGACAAACGGACATGTTATCTTTTATACTTTTTCCGGAACATGAAATCTGTTCGTACCTCAAGCTCTGTGAGGTGGAAGAAATGTCCTTTGTCCTGAAAGTTTACCCTCTCTCTAATACTGTTTCGCCATGAGGAGATTCTCAGGAATTTACGACGTCTCTCTGTGACCACAGCATGGGTTGACGGAGGAAAGGGGGAGGCAGGGAGTGGCAGGGAGTGGCAGAGAGAGGGGAATGGGCTTTATGTACCTAAACAGGCAACGTCATGACATTAGGAAATGGAAGACATACAAGACCACTGATAATCTCCCTCGATCTGGGGCTCCACGCAAGATCTCACCCCGTGGGGTCAAAATGATCACAAGAACGGTGAGCAAAAATCCCAGAACCACGTCACACACCTAGTGAATGACCTGCAGAGAGCTTGGACCAAAGAAACAAAGCCTACCATCGGTGTTCGCCTTAGCAATCTCATTAGGATAAAGACCTCCTCCATTCCTGACATTATTGAAAGAGATCGTGATACCTCACATCTCAAAATAGGGTTACTTAATGTTAGATCCCTCACTTCAAAGGCAGTTATAGTCAATGAACTAATCACTGATCACAATCTTGATGTGATTGGCCTGACTGAAACGTGGCTTAAGCCTGATGAATTTACTGTGTTAAATGAGGCCTCACCTCCTGGTTACACTAGTGACCATATCCCCCGTGCATCCCGCAAAGGCGGAGGTGTTGCTAACATTTACGATAGCAAATTTCAATTTACAAAAAAGAAAATGACGTTTTCGTCTTTTGAGCTTCTAGTCATGAAATCTATGCAGCCTACTCAATCACTTTTTATAGCTACTGTTTACAGGCCTCCTGGGCCATATACAGCGTTCCTCTCTGAGTTCCCTGAATTCCTATCAGACCTTGTAGTCATAGCAGATCATATTCTAATTTTTGGTGATTTTAATATTCATATGGAGAAGTCCACAGACCCACTCCAAAAGGCTTTCGGAGCCATCATCGACTCAGTGGGTTTTGTCCAACATGTCTCTGGACCTACTCACTGCCACAGTCATACTCTGGACCTAGTTTTGTCCCATGGAATAAATGTTGTAGATCTTAATGTTTTTCCTCATAATCCTGGACTATCGGACCACCATTTTATTACGTTTTAAATCGCAACAAATAATCTGCTCAGACTCCAACCAAGGAGCATCAAAAGTCGTGCTATAAATTCTCAGTCAACACAAAAATTCCTTGATGCCCTTCCAGACTCCTTCTGCCTACCCAAGGACATCAGAGGACAAAAATCAGTTAACCACCTAACTGAGGAACTCAATTTAACCTTGCGCAATACCCTAGATGCAGTTGCACCCCTAAAAATGAAAAACATTTGTCATAAGAAACTAGCTCCCTGGTATACAGAAAATACCCGAGCTCTGAAGCAAGCTTCCAGGAAATTGGAACGGAAATGGCGCCACACCAAACTGGAAGTCTTCCGACTAGCTTGGAAAGACAGTACCGTGCAGTATCGAAGAGCCCTCAAAGTTGTAAATTGGTGGATTATAAGTTGGTGGTTGAAGATATCCCTCCAGTGGTGCGGGGGGTGCGGGGGCTGTGCTTTGGCAAAGTGGGTGGGGTTATATCCTTCCTATTTGGCCCTGTCCGGGGGTATCTTCGGATGGGGCCACAGTGTCTCCTGACCGCTCCTGTCTCAGCCTCCAGTATTTATGCTGCAGTAGTTTGTGTCGGGGGGCTAGGGTCAGTTGGTTATACCTGGAGTACTTCTCCTGTCTTATCCAGTGTCCTGTGTGAATTTAAGTATGCTTTCTCTAATTCTCTCGTTCTCTCTTTCTTTCTCTCTCTGAGAACCTGAGCCCTAGGACCATACGTCAGGACTACCGGGCATGACGACTCCCTGCTGCCCCCAGTCCGCCTGGCCTTGCTGCTATTCCAGTTTCAACGGTTCTGCCTGCGGTTACGGAACCCCTACCTGTCCCAGACCTGCTGTTTTAAACTCTTAATGAACGGCTATGAAAAGCCAACAGATTTATTCCTGATTATTATTTGACCATGCTTGTCATTTATGAACATTTTGAAAATTTTGTCTCTCTCTAATTTTCTCCTTCTCTCTTTCTTTCTCTCGGAGGACCTGAGCCCTGGGACCATACGTCGGGACTGCCGGGCGTGGTGGCTCCTTGCTGTCCCCAGTCCGCCTGGCCTTGCTGCTGTTCTGCCTGCGGTTATGGAACCGCCACCTGTCCCAGACCTGCTGTTTTCAACTCTTAATTATCGGCTATGAAAAGCCAACTGACATTTATTCCTGATTATTATTTGACCATGCTTGTCATTTATGAACATTTTGAACATCTTGGCCATGTTCTGTTATAATCTCCACCCGGCACAGCCAGAAGAGGACTGGCCGCCCCTCATAGCCTGGTTCCTCTCTAGTTTTCTTCCTAGGTTTTGGACTTTCTAGGGAGTTTTTCCTAGCCACCGTGCTTCTACACCTGCATTGCTTGCTGTTTGGGGTTTTAGGCTGGGTCTCTGTACAGCACTTCGAGATATTAGCTGATGTACGAAGGGCTATACAAAATAAACTTGATTGATTGATTGATTGAGTAACACACTACGCCGCCAGGGACTCAAACCCACAGTGCCAGACGTGTCCCCCTGCTTAAGCCAGTACATGTCCAGGCCCGTCTGAAGTTTGCTAGAGAGCATTTGGATGATCCAGAAGAAGATTGGGAGAATGTCATATGGTTAGATGAAACCAAAATATTACTTTTTTTGTAAAAACTCAACTCGTCGTGTTTGGAGGACAAAGAATGCTGAGTTGCATCCAAAGAACACCATACCTACTGTGAAGCATGGGGGTGGAAACATCATGCTTTGGGGCTGTTTTTCTGCAAAGGGACCAGGACGACTGATCCGTGTAAAGGAAAGAATGAATGGGGCCATGTATCGTGAGATTTTGAGTGAAAATCTCCTTCCATCAGCAAGGGCATTGAAGATGAAACGTGGCTGGGTCTTTCAGCATGACAATGATCCCAAACACACCGCTCGGGCAACGAAGGAGTGGCTTCGTAAGAAGCATTTCAAGGTCCTGGAGTGGCCTAGCCAGTCTCCAGATCTCAACCCCATAGAAAATCTTTGGAGGGAGTTGAAAGTCCATGTTGCCCAGCAACAGCCCCAAAACATCACTGCTCTAGAGGAGATCTGCATGGAGGAATGGGCCAAAATACCAGCAACAGTGTGTGAAGACCTTGTGAAGGCTTACAGAAAACGTTTGACCTCTGTCATTGCCAACAAAGGGTATATAACAAAGTATTGAGAAACTTTTGTTATTGACCAAATACTTATTTTCCCACATAATTTGCAAATAAATTCATTAAAAATCCTACAATGTGATTTTCTGGATTTTTTCCCCTCATTTTGTCTGTCATAGTTGAAGTGTACATATGATGAAAATGACAGGCCTCTCTCATCTTTTTAAGTGGGAGAACTTGTACAATTGGTGGCTGACTAAATACTTTTTTGCCCCACTGTATATATAATGGCTTCATACCGTGTCCATGGAGCGCCGTTTCGTGAAGCAGTAAGTTCCCTGCCCAGTAGTACTTTT
The DNA here is from genome assembly GCF_029448725.1 of Salvelinus fontinalis. Classification (NCBI taxonomy): domain Eukaryota; kingdom Metazoa; phylum Chordata; class Actinopteri; order Salmoniformes; family Salmonidae; genus Salvelinus; species Salvelinus fontinalis. Next base: position 60,355,074 of record NC_074676.1, read on the forward strand.
CGGGAGGGGATGATTCTGCGCAATGTACTTGCGCCCGAGTTGTGCCTTGCTTGTTTGGGTCTGGAATATGGAGCGAGCGGGTGGAGGTCCTCGAGGGAGTTGACCGGGCGTTTAAATCGTCTGTGGTGTGCTTGAAAAAACGTTCGTACAGAACGGGAGAATAGCATCTGTGTCATCTGCTCCTCCGAAGTCGTTCAGGGTCCATAAGGAGGCCGTTATCCTTCTTAGCGGTCTGTCAGCTGTAAACACAAAAATAGCTTTTAATATAGGGTGCACACTTTTTGTTTTTTAATGTATAAATATTCTTGTGTATGTGATTATTGGCCTTACGTCTACAATAATGTGATGGGGACTGGCTGCATGCGTTTTGCTCCTCTGAACCCCCTTCTAACGAAGGCTGTTCCAGATCATTTCACCCTCTGAGCAACTGCGTAAAGGATGGATACCTTACAAACGTTAGATAATGTTAACATATATTTATCCTATATATATATACACATTTTAACTTATAAGAATACGTGCATTTGACATATTACCTAAAAAATCATTGCCCCACGTTTAAAAAGCATATCATGCCTGTTTAATATTACAATAATATTCAAACAATTCCCCGCCTCAAAATCTAATACATTATTTTCACTAACTCACCTTCAGAAGGCTCCATTAGGACGGATTCACGGAGGGTCTTTTAGCTGTTCTGGGTTGATAACTCTTCTGGGCTGTTGGCCTGGTGTTTGGAGTTGCGCTAATGCCTTTCAAGCAGAGGGGATAGTATCCGGTGTCACTCGCTCCGCGGTTTTGGCTCAAAGGAGAGATATTCGGTAATGATGTTACAAATCGGGGGTGACGTTTTTTCGGGCTGTATCCCGTATGCAGAATATGGCCAGATAATATCTGAATGTTTAGAGTCCCCAAACCCACTGGTGGTTGTCTGACCTATTCTGTCTGCCGGTATTTCCTTTTGAGTTCCTACACCATCATGGTTAGCAGCTCTGGGGGGTGTCCGATATAAATGTATAGACCTGGGTGGGGGCCGTTTGTATATGGGCTGATTATAAATAACACATGGTTTAAACCATAGGAGTTTGTCTAGACAAGATTTATTCTGCCTGCGGTTGTTTGAATTTTTAGTATTTAAAAGGCATGTGCGGTAAATTAATCGAAAGTGCCCATTTGAAGAGACGCACATCTTTTTGGTTTCAAACGACCCATGCAGACACACGCCCCTCCCCCTGTTTTTGAAACACACACACTTACACTCGCACACACGCACGTCTTTCCGGAAAGCCTTTTTTTCTCAGGGACAGATTGGGAGAGAGAGCGCGTGATATTCCTTTCGTTAAACATTGAGATACCGCTTTAAAACCATTTATTTAATTCATAATATTTAGTACAGACCTTTTTAAAACATCTTATAATTAAATCCAAAACAATTTTACTGCGGAATATTGACACATACACGGATGTTTTATTTATAAACATTGTTAGACTACATCATTACCAGACAGTACTAAACTTTTAATAACCTTTAATGTTTATAACAAGTCGTTGTAGGAAAGACTGTATTCGTATAAAATAAGACATTGTTTTGAAACGCAGATAACCATTTTCCCAGAAATGCCTTTTCTCCGTGACAGACCGGGGCGAGAGAGATAACGATCGATTCCGTTCGTTAAAGAGTGAGATACATTTTTTAATTCCTTTATTTAATTTTAAATCTTTAGTACATACAGTTTAAAACATGTTATAATTAGTTCAACATTTTTACTATTCATTTATTACAGATAAAGGGCCTGGTTACCGGCATCCGTCTCCAATTCACCCGCTTCAAGACAGGCTCTCTTGCTCGCAGGATATCCCACGCACACCCCTTCAAGGATCCGTAAGTTTTAACTCCAGGGATAGATCAAACGTCTGGCATGTAGATCCTTGGTATGTCTTAAGGATAGACGCGGCCAGCGCCGTAATAGTTCACGATTTTGGAAAAGACTGTCCAGCTTATTCATCATGGTTATGAATATGGGATAATCAATCCATTTAAAGCTAAACACTGGCATAAAAACGTTTACATCCTTGCAGGCTTTGGAAAATACATATGAACTGACAAACTTCGTCGCATTTGTGCTATCAAATTGTTCACATGCTAGGGCCTCCCGGATGGTGCAGTGGTCTAGGGCACTGCATCGCAGTGCTAGCTGCGCCACCAGAGTCTCTGGGTTCGCGCCCAGGCTCTGTCACAGCCGGCCGCGACCGGGAGGTCCGTGGGGCGACGCACAATTGGGCTAGCGTCGTCCGGGTTAGGGAGGGTTTGGCCGGTAGGGATATCCTTGTCTCATCGCGCTCCAGCGACTCCTGTGGCGGGCCGGGCGCAGTGCGTGCCAACCAAGGGGGCCAGGTGCGCGGTGTTTCCTCCGACACATTGGTGCGGCTGGCTTCCGGGTTGGAGGAGAGCTGTGTTAAGAAGCAGTGCGGCTTGGTTGGGTTGTGCTTCGGAGGACGCATGGCTTTCGACCTTCGTCTCTCCCGAGCCCGTACGGGAGTTGTAGCGATGAGACAAGATAGCAATTACTAGCGATTGGATACCACGAAAATTGGGGAGAAAATTGTATAAAATGTATTAAAAAAAAATATATATAAACAATTTTTCACATGCTAAAATTGTCCCTTTGGAGTCGGGGCTATACGCCATTGAAGCGATTCTTAGGGCCTTCAGTGTCACGTTCCTGACCTTTTTTCCTTTGTTTTGTCTTTGTTTAGTTGGTCAGGACGTGAGCTGGGTGGGCATTCTATGTTATGTGTTTCTCTGTTGGGTTCATTCAACTAGCCTGATATGGTTCTCAATCAGGGGCAGGTGTTTTACGTTTCCTCTGATTGAGAACCATATTAAGGTCGGCTGTTCTCACTGTTTGTTTGTGGGTGATTGTTTGCTGTGACTGTGTTTGTTCAAACGAACGAACGAATCAAAACAGTTTCAGATAGATAACATGGTGTTGTGGTGATGTCAATAGTCTGTCTCCAGATTAGAATATAGGAACATAGAAATAGAATGTATAGAACAGTTTGAGGGTTGCCTCAATTTATACATGAAATGATGTGGCACTATAACCTGGTACTGTTTCGATTCGTTCGTTTGTTCCTGTTCGTGCGTTCATTGTTTTATGTGTTCTCATGTTCAGATCTGTTAACGTCGTTTATTATTTTGTAGTTTGTTCTAGTGTATTTTCGTCTTCGTTATTATTATTATTATTAAAATTATGATGGATTCAACCAACGCTGCATATTGGTCCGATCCTTGCTCCTTTTCAGACGAGAAAAACGACCGTTACATTCAGATCACTGCGGCCGCACACCTGTTCTTCCATTGCATATCCTGGCAGGCTTGTACCACTCAGAGCCTGTTCAATTTGACATAGCGCTAGCCTTATCTTAAGCCATTCTCTCATCTGCAGCGCAGGAGAAAAACTCCCGGGTTTTGCATGATAAAGGGGTTTGGGGCCGCTGTCTGTGAATATCTTAACCGTAGAATCCTCAGGTTGGAATATGTAAGACATATGTCCCTCACTCGTACCCAAAACTCCTTTAAAACATTCCGGGGCCTCACCCAAAACTTCCTCGATGCTTTTGTCATTAGGTTCATGACAAGAGATGTATAGCACCCCGAGAATTGGCCTAGGAGACAAAATTTTCTGTTTAATGTTCTGGGTTTTAATTTTAAAATCTTGTTTAGTTTTCTGAGTCCGCATGTCTTGTTCTGGGCTTTATTTATAATGCGTCTGCTGCAAATACAACCCCCCCCCCGGACATTCCTACTTCATAGACAACAACCCTAAGGGCAATAAAATATGGTGGGTGTGGGGTCACCCTCTTTGAAATGTTCAAACACATCCCCCCAGGTCAACCAGGTCCCTACACATCAATCATCATGACAACTTCAAAGGAATAGATGCAATATAGATATAAAATAACACACCTTCTAACACGTGACAACAGGAACAGGATGTCCTGGCCGGATGCCCATATTTGGGCATGTAGGCGTCATCCGGACATAGGGGCATAAATCAAAATGTTGACCCGTGTCGTCTACTTTATTCTCTCTAAGGTGATTAGAGTCATGCTTCTTCAGTAGTGGAATAAAGACAATTAGCACTTGAATGTTGTAAAGAAATACTGGAGTGATGGAAGATTGTCAATAAAATTGATTACAGACCAATTTATTATACTGCGTCCATGTGTATAGGCTCCAAGTACATTGAAATTAAGTTGTTTTCAAGTCATTGACAAAACGACCCGAAAATACATCTTTTCAACTTTCACTTTCAACTATATTGGACTTCGGGCATAGTCTTCTTTTCAATGACATGTTGCTAGGTGGGATAGCCCCAATGTAAAAACACAGTTTTAACATGTCCAAATCAATAACCAATATGCAGAAACAGTTTGATATATTCAAAACCTAAACATAAAATGTGCTATATACACAAACATCTGCCACAATAATCACATTACTTGTATTTTTAAAACAAGCACCTTATAAACTGCACAAGCACCAAAAACTTTGTTGTTTTGACAAGTAGCAATAAATCACTGATATCGATTAGGAGGGAAATCAGTTCTACGTGCTGTTGAAACTAACAACTAAAAAAAAAAACATGGAAATGGGAGATATCTTTTACCTCACTGGTTAGAGGACAACCTGCAGAAGACAGTCAGCTACATTTTGGAGTGATACATTTAAATGTAGGGGTCGCTAAACAAAGGAACGCAACATTTATTTGTCATCTCTCATCGATATCACGTTGAAATCAATTGTGCCGAGAGGAGGGAGATGAGGTTGCACGTCCTGCTAAAACTAACAGCTCAAAAAACACACGGAATCTGGGAATCATTTGTACATCCCTTGATTCAAGTGGATCGCCAACGTGGGAGGTGTAACGCAACTCTTTTTTTGTTAGTCACTTTTTGTTAAATCACATAAATAGTACTAATTTTCAATTCAGACTCTAGATTTTTCCATGGGGCTAATATCCATATCATGATGAAATCAATTGAACAGGGGGCAAACGTTTAGGGTTCTACATTGTGACATTATTAAAATACTCCTTCTACAATGTCAAAACATTCTACATTGTGAGATTTTATTTCATTGATATCGTGAAGCAACTCCTTCATGTATGTTTTTTTCTGATGTTTGATCAGAGATCTTTTACGAGAGTATCTCTTGTCACATTGATCACAGCTATAAGGCTTCTCTCCTGTGTGTGTTCTCCAGTGTGATATCAGGCTGAATGACTGACTAAAAGTCTTCACACATTGGTTACAGTTATATGATTTTTCTCCTGTGTGTGTTCTCTGGTGTTTAGTCAGACTGCTACATGTAAGATATCTCTTCCCACATTGATCACAGCTATAATGTTTCTCTCCTGTGTGGATTCTCTGATGAATTGTAATGCCTGCTGAGGTGAATCTCTTCCCACAGTCAGAGCAGCAATGAAATTTATTCCCTGTGGTTCTCTGCAGGTGTGTCTTGAGGTGTTCTGATCTGGAGAGACTCTTCTCTGCCTCGCCTGCATCATGAGGTTGTTGAGGCTCCCCAGAGGATCCACGATAGTTAAGTATCTCTCCTGCGTGAACAACAAAGTCAGACAGATGGTTAAAGGCCCACAACAGCAGAAATCCACTGTAAAAGGTGATGCCAACAGCGTAGCCATGTTGTACAACAATTGACGTCTGTAATGAATGTTAAAATTATTTGACAATTGTCTTAAGACAGTCAAGTGAGAAAGTCTTATTTTGTCTTGTTTTCACATCGGTAGAAACATCGATGATTGTAGCCAAGAAGAAAGTTATTAAAGTTAGCTGATATGGGTGCATTTCACACTACTTTTGGATTATAATAAGTCTTGTTTGAATGTCCTGTGTGTTATTGTTGCAAATCAACTGCTTTATACTTAAAAACACTTCAACCAGTAAAATGATCTTTCGCTAGCATTTCCATCAGCCTGAAACTGATGGTTTGTATACCAAGTGTATGCCAATTTGGCCCAAAACTTCACCTAACAACATAGACCTACTGTAGAACCCATAACCTCACCTAATAACAACATAGACCTACTGTAGAACCCATAACCTCACCTAACAACATAGACCTACTGTAGAACCCATAACCTCACCTAATAACAACATAGACCTACTGTAGAACCCATAACCTCACCTAATAACAACATAGACCTACTGTAGAACCCATAACCTCACCTAATAACATAGACCTACTGTAGAACCCATACCCTCACCTAATAACATAGACATACTGTAGAACCCATAACCTCACCTAATAACAACATAGACCTACTGTAGAACCCATAACCTCACCTAATAACATAGACCTACTGTAGAACCCATACCCTCACCTAATAACATAGACCTACTGTAGAACCCATAACCTCACCTAATAACAACATAGACCTACTGTAGAACACATAACCTCACCTAACAACATAGACCTACTGTAGAACCCATAACCTCACCTAATAACAACATAGACCTACTGTAGAACCCATAACCTCACCTAATAACATAAACCTACTGTAGAACCCATAACCTCACCTAATAACAACATAGACCTACTGTAGAACCCATAACCTCACCTAATAACAACATAGACCTACTGTAGAACCCATAACCTCACCTAATAACATAGACCTACTGTAGAACCCATAACCTCACATAATAACAACATAGACCTACTGTAGAACCCATAACCTCACATAATAACAACATAGACCTACTGTAGAACCCATAACCTCACCTAATAACAACATAGACCTACTGTAGAACCCATAACCTCACCTAACAACATAGACCTACTGTAGAACCCATAACCTCACCTAATAACAACATAGACCTACTGTAGAACCCATAACCTCACCTAATAACAACATAGACCTACTGTAGAACCCATAACCTCACCTAATAACAACATAGACCTACTGTAGAACCCATAACCTCACCTAATAACAACATAGACCTACTGTAGAACCCATAACCTCACCTAATAACATAGACCTACTGTAGAACCCATAACCTCACCTAATAACAACATAGACCTACTATAGAACACATAACCTCACCTAATAACAACATAGACCTACTGTAGAACCCATAATCTCACCTAATAACATAGACCTACTGTAGAACCCATAACCTCACCTAATAACAACATAGACCTACTGTAGAACCCATAACCTCACCTAATAACAACATAGACCAACTGTAGAACCCATAACCTCACCTAATAACATAGACCTACTGTAGAACCCATAACCTCACCTAACATAGACCTACTGTAGAACCCATAACCTCACCTAATAACAACATAGACCTACTGTAGAACCCATAACCTCACCTAATAACAACATAGACTTACTGTAGAACCCATAACCTCACCTAATAACAACATAGACCTACTGTAGAACCCATTACCTCACCTAACAACATAGACCTACTGTAGAACCCATAACCTCACCTAATAACAACATAGACCTACTGTAGAACCCATAACCTCACCTAATAACATAGATCTACTGTAGATCCCATAACCTCACCTAATAACATAGACCTACTGTAGAACCTTCTGACCCACTGGAGTTGTGATACAGTGAATTATAAGTGAAATAATCTGTTTGTAAACAATTGTTGGAAAAATTACTTGTGTCATGCACAAAGTAGATGTCCTAACCGACTTGCCAAAACTATAGTTTGTTAACAAGAACAAGTGTATATTAAATGGACAGACTAGGTCTATACTGCTCCTACATGGTGTAACAATACATCATGTAGATGTATATTAAATGGACAGACTAGGTCTATACTGCTCCTACATGGTGTAACAATACATCATGTAGATGTATATTAAATGAACAGACTAGGTCTATACTGCTCCTACATGGTGTAACAGACTAGGTCTATACTGCTCCTACATGGTGTAACAGACTAGGTCTATACTGCTCCTACATGGTGTAACAGACTAGGTCTATACTGCTCCTACATGGTGTAACAGACTAGGTCTATACTGCTCCTACATGGTGTAACAGACTAGGTCTATACTGCTCCTACATGGTGTAACAGACTAGGTCTATACTGCTCCTACATGGTGTAACAGACTAGGTCTATACTGCTCCTACATGGTGTAACAGACTAGGTCTATACTGCTCCTACATGGTGTAACAGACTAGGTCTATACTGCTCCTACATGGTGTAACAGACTAGGTCTATACTGCTCCTACATGGTGTAACAGACTAGGTCTATACTGCTCCTACATGGTGTAACAGACTAGGTCTATACTGCTCCTACATGGTGTAACAGACTAGGTCTATACTGCTCCTACATGGTGTAACAGACTAGGTCTATACTGCTCCTACATGGTGTAACAGACTAGGTCTATACTGCTCCTACATGGTGTAACAGACTAGGTCTATACTGCTCCTACATGGTGTAACAGACTAGGTCTATACTGCTCCTACATGGTGTAACAGACTAGGTCTATACTGCTCCTACATGGTGTAACAGACTAGGTCTATACTGCTCCTACATGGTGTAACAGACTAGGTCTATACTGCTCCTACATGGTGTAACAGACTAGGTCTATACTGCTCCTACATGGTGTAACAGACTAGGTCTATACTGCTCCTACATGGTGTAACAGACTAGGTCTATACTGCTCCTACATGGTGTAACAGACTAGGTCTATACTGCTCCTACATGGTGTAACAGACTAGGTCTATACTGCTCCTACATGGTGTAACAGACTAGGTCTATACTGCTCCTACATGGTGTAACAGACTAGGTCTATACTGCTCCTACATGATGCAACAGACTAGGTCTATACTGCTCCTACATGATGTAACAGACTAGGTCTATACTGCTCCTACATGATGTAACAGACTAGGTCTATACTGCTCCTACATGATGTAACAGACTAGGTCTATACTGCTCCTACATGGTGTAACAGACTAGGTCTATACTGCTCCTACATGGTGTAACAGACTAGGTCTATACTGCTCCTACATGGTGTAACAGACTAGGTCTATACTGCTCCTACATGGTGTAACAGACTAGGTCTATACTGCTCCTACATGATGGAACAGACTAGGTCTATACTGCTCCTACATGGTGTAACAGACTAGGTCTATACTGCTCCTACATGGTGTAACAATACATCATGTAGATGTATATAATGAACAGACTAGGTCTATACTGCTCCTACATGGTGTAACAGACTAGGTCTATACTGCTCCTACATGGTGTAACAGACTAGGTCTATACTGCTCCTACATGGTGTAACAGACTAGGTCTATACTGCTCCTACATGGTGTAACAGACTAGGTCTATACTGCTCCTACATGGTGTAACAGACTAGGTCTATACTGCTCCTACATGGTGTAACAGACTAGGTCTATACTGCTCCTACATGGTGTAACAGACTAGGTCTATACTGCTCCTACATGGTGTAACAGACTAGGTCTATACTGCTCCTACATGGTGTAACAGACTAGGTCTATACTGCTCCTACATGGTGTAACAGACTAGGTCTATACTGCTCCTACATGGTGTAACAGACTAGGTCTATACTGCTCCTACATGATGTAACAGACTAGGTCTATACTGCTCCTACATGATGTAACAGACTAGGTCTATACTGCTCCTACATGGTGTAACAGACTAGGTCTATACTGCTCCTACATGGTGTAACAGACTAGGTCTATACTGCTCCTACATGGTGCAACAGACTAGGTCTATACTGCTCCTACATGGTGCAACAGACTAGGTCTATACTGCTCCTACATGGTGTAACAGACTAGGTCTATACTGCTCCTACATGGTGTAACAGACTAGGTCTATACTGCTCCTACATGATGGAACAGACTAGGTCTATACTGCTCCTACATGATGTAACAGACTAGGTCTATACTGCTCCTACATGATGTAACAGACTAGGTCTATACTGCTCCTACATGATGTAACAGACTAGGTCTATACTGCTCCTACATGGTGTAACAGACTAGGTCTATACTGCTCCTACATGGTGTAACAGACTAGGTCTATACTGCTCCTACATGGTGTAACAGACTAGGTCTATACTGCTCCTACATGATGTAACAGACTAGGTCTATACTGCTCCTACATGGTGTAACAGACTAGGTCTATACTGCTCCTACATGGTGTAACAGACTAGGTCTATACTGCTCCTACATGGTGTAACAGACTAGGTCTATACTGCTCCTACATGGTGTAACAGACTAGGTCTATACTGATCCTACATGGTGTAACAGACTAGGTCTATACTGCTCCTACATGGTGTAACAGACTAGGTCTATACTGCTCCTACATGATGTAACAGACTAGGTCTATACTGCTCCTACATGGTGTAACAGACTAGGTCTATACTGCTCCTACATGGTGTAACAGACTAGGTCTATACTGCTCCTACATGGTGTAACAGACTAGGTCTATACTGCTCCTACATGATGTAACAGACTAGGTCTATACTGCTCCTACATGATGTAACAGACTAGGTCTATACTGCTCCTACATGGTGTAACAGACTAGGTCTATACTGCTCCTACATGGTGTAACAGACTAGGTCTATACTGCTCCTACATGGTGTAACAGACTAGGTCTATACTGCTCCTACATGGTGTAACAGACTAGGTCTATACTGCTCCTACATGGTGTAACAGACTAGGTCTATACTGCTCCTACATGGTGTAACAGACTAGGTCTATACTGCTCCTACATGGTGTAACAGACTAGGTCTATACTGCTCCTACATGGTGTAACAGACTAGGTCTATACTGCTCCTACATGGTGTAACAGACTAGGTCTATACTGCTCCTACATGATGTAACAGACTAGGTCTATACTGCTCCTACATGATGTAACAGACTAGGTCTATACTGCTCCTACATGGTGTAACAGACTAGGTCTATACTGCTCCTACATGGTGTAACAGACTAGGTCTATACTGCTCCTACATGGTGCAACAGACTAGGTCTATACTGCTCCTACATGGTGCAACAGACTAGGTCTATACTGCTCCTACATGGTGTAACAGACTAGGTCTATACTGCTCCTACATGGTGTAACAGACTAGGTCTATACTGCTCCTACATGATGGAACAGACTAGGTCTATACTGCTCCTACATGATGTAACAGACTAGGTCTATACTGCTCCTACATGATGTAACAGACTAGGTCTATACTGCTCCTACATGATGTAACAGACTAGGTCTATACTGCTCCTACATGGTGTAACAGACTAGGTCTATACTGCTCCTACATGGTGTAACAGACTAGGTCTATACTGCTCCTACATGGTGTAACAGACTAGGTCTATACTGCTCCTACATGATGTAACAGACTAGGTCTATACTGCTCCTACATGGTGTAACAGACTAGGTCTATACTGCTCCTACATGGTGTAACAGACTAGGTCTATACTGCTCCTACATGGTGTAACAGACTAGGTCTATACTGCTCCTACATGGTGTAACAGACTAGGTCTATACTGCTCCTACATGGTGTAACAGACTAGGTCTATACTGATCCTACATGGTGTAACAGACTAGGTCTATACTGCTCCTACATGGTGTAACAGACTAGGTCTATACTGCTCCTACATGATATAACAGACTAGGTCTATACTGCTCCTACATGGTGTAACAGACTAGGTCTATACTGCTCCTACATGGTGTAACAGACTAGGTCTATACTGCTCCTACATGGTGTAACAGACTAGGTCTATACTGCTCCTACATGATGTAACAGACTAGGTCTATACTGCTCCTACATGATGTAACAGACTAGATCTATACTGCTCCTACATGGTGTAACAGACTAGGTCTATACTGCTCCTACATGGTGTAACAGACTAGGTCTATACTGCCCCTACATGGTGTAACAGACTAGGTCTATACTGCTCCTACATGGTGTAACAGACTAGGTCTATACTGCTCCTACATGGTGTAACAGACTAGGTCTATACTGCTCCTACATGGTGTAACAGACTAGGTCTATACTGCTCCTACATGGTGTAACAGACTAGGTCTATACTGCTCCTACATGGTGTAACAGACTAGGTCTATACTGCTCCTACATGGTGTAACAATACATCATGTAGATGTATATAATGAACAGACTAGGTCTATACTGCTCCTACATGGTGTAACAGACTAGGTCTATACTGCTCCTACATGGTGTAACAATACATCATGTAGATGTATATAATGAACAGACTAGGTCTATACTGCTCCTACATGGTGTAACAATACATCATGTAGATGTATATAATGAACAGACTAGGTCTATACTGCTCCTACATGGTGTAACAGACTAGGTCTATACTGCTCCTACATGGTGTAACAATACATCATGTAGATGTATATAATGAACAGACTAGGTCTATACTGCTCCTACATGGTGTAACAATACATCATGTAGATGTATATAATGAACAGACTAGGTCTATACTGCTCCTACATGGTGTAACAATACATCATGTAGATGTATATAATGAACAGACTAGGTCTATACTGCTCCTACATGGTGTAACAGACTAGGTCTATACTGCTCCTACATGGTGTAACAGACTAGGTCTATACTGCTCCTACATGATGTAACAGACTAGGTCTATACTGCTCCTACATGATGTAACAGACTAGGTCTATACTGCTCCTACATGGTGTAACAATACATCATGAAGATGTATATAATGAACAGACTAGGTCTATACTGCTCCTACATGGTGTAACAATACATCATGTAGATGTATATAATGAACAGACTAGGTCTATACTGCTCCTACATGGTGTAACAATACATCATGTAGATGTATATAATGAACAGACTAGGTCTATACTGCTCCTACATGGTGTAACAATACATCATGTAGATGTATATAATGAACAGACTAGGTCTATACTGCTCCTACATGGTGTAACAATACATCATGTAGATGTATATAATGAACAGACTAGGTCTATACTGCTCCTACATGGTGTAACAGACTAGGTCTATACTGCTCCTACATGGTGTAACAGACTAGGTCTATACTGCTCCTACATGATGTAACAGACTAGGTCTATACTGCTCCTACATGGTGTAACAGACTAGGTCTATACTGCTCCTACATGGTGTAACAGACTAGGTCTATAGTGCTGATACATGGTGTAACAGACTAGGTCTATACTGCTCCTACATGGTGTAACAGACTAGGTCTATACTGCTCCTACATGGTGTAACAGACTAGGTCTATACTGCTCCTACATGGTGTAACAGACTAGGTCTATACTGCTCCTACATGGTGTAACAGACTAGGTCTATACTGCTCCTACATGGTGTAACAGACTAGGTCTATACTGCTCCTACATGGTGTAACAGACTAGGTCTATACTGATCCTACATGGTGTAACAGACTAGGTCTATACTGCTCCTACATGGTGTAACAGACTAGGTCTATACTGCTCCTACATGGTGTAACAGACTAGGTCTATACTGCTCCTACATGGTGTAACAGACTAGGTCTATACTGCTCCTACATGGTGTAACAGACTAGGTCTATACTGCTCCTACATGGTGTAACAGACTAGGTCTATACTGCTCCTACATGGTGTAACAGACTAGGTCTATACTGCTCCTACATGGTGTAACAGACTAGGTCTATACTGCTCCTACATGGTGTAACAGACTAGGTCTATACTGCTCCTACATGATGTAACAGACTAGGTCTATACTGCTCCTACATGGTGTAACAGACTAGGTCTATACTGCTCCTACATGGTGTAACAGACTAGGTCTATACTGCTCCTACATGGTGTAACAGACTAGGTCTATACTGCTCCTACATGGTGTAACAGACTAGGTCTATACTGCTCCTACATGGTGTAACAATACATCATGAAGATGTATATAATGAACAGACTAGGTCTATACTGCTCCTACACGGTGTAACAGACTAGGTCTATACTGCTCCTACATGGTGTAACAGACTAGGTCTATACTGCTCCTACATGGTGTAACAGACTAGGTCTATACTGCTCCTACATGATGTAACAGACTAGGTCTATACTGCTCCTACATGATGTAACAGACTAGGTCTATACTGCTCCTACATGGTGTAACAGACTAGGTCTATACTGCTCCTACATGGTGTAACAATACATCATGAAGATGTATATAATGAACAGACTAGGTCTATACTGCTCCTACATGGTGTAACAGACTAGGTCTATACTGCTCCTACATGGTGTAACAGACTAAGTCTATAGTGCTGATACATGGTGTAACAGACTAGGTCTATACTGCTCCTACATGATGTAACAGACTAGGTCTATACTGCTCCTACATGGTGTAACAGACTAGGTCTATACTGCTCCTACATGGTGTAACAGACTAGGTCTATACTGCTCCTACATGATGAACAGACTAGGTCTATACTGCTCCTACATGGTGTAACAGACTAGGTCTATACTGCTCCTACATGGTGTAACAGACTAGGTCTATACTGCTCCTACATGGTGTAACAGACTAGGTCTATACTGCTCCTACATGGTGTAACAGACTAGGTCTATACTGCTCCTACATGGTGTAACACGGTGCATTCGGAAAGTACTCAAACTCCTTCACTTTTTCAAAATTTTGTTACGTTACAGCCTTATCCTAAAATGGATTTAAAAAAATGTTAATATTTTTATTAAAATAAACTGAAAAATCTACATAAGTATTCAGACGTTTACTACGTACTTTGTTGAAACACCTTTGGCAGCGATTACATCCTCGAGTCTTCTGGAGTATGACGCTACAAGCTTGGCACACCTGTATTTGGGGAGTTTCTCCCATTCTTCTCTGCTGATCCTCTCAAGCTTTGTCCGGTTGGATGGGGAGCGTCGCTGCACAGCTATTTTCAGGTCTCCGATCGGGTTCAAGTCCGGGCTCTGGCTGGGCTACTTAAGGTCATTCAGATACTTCTCCCAAAGCAACTCCTGCGTTGTCTTGGCTGTGTGCTTAGGGTCGTTGTCCTGTTGGAAGGTGAACCTTCACCCCAGTCTGAGGTCCTGAGCGCTCTGTAGCAGGTTTTCATCAAGGATCTTTCTGCACTCTGTTCATCTTTCCCTTGATCCTGACTAGTTTACCAGTCCCTGCCGCTGAAAAACATCCCCACAGCATAATGCTGCCACCACCACGCTTTACGCCAGGCGAGCCGCTTGGCAGTCAGGCCAAAGAGTTCAAACTTGGTTTATTCAGACCAGAGAATCTTGTTTCTCATGGTCTAAGAGTCTTTAGGTGCCTTTTGGCAAACTCCAAGTGGGCTGTCATGTGCCTTCTACTGAGGAGTGGCTTCCGTCTGGCCACTCTACCATTTAAGAATGACCCCACTGTGTTCTTGGGGACCTTCAATTCTGCAGACATTTTTTGGTACCCTTCCCCAGATCTGTGCCTCGACACAATCCTGTCTCAGCTCTACGGACAATTTCTTCGACCTCATGGCTTGGAATTTGCTCTGACATGCACTGTCAACTGTGGGACCTTATATAGACAGGTATAATCCTAAACAATATGATTTTATGTGGCACAAAACAAAAACACAAATTCTCAGTAAAAAATACAAGTCAGAATACAGCCTTTCTATTCTTTCATGAGATGTCAGGTTCTCTGACTTGGAAAATGTCCTTCCACACAGAGAGAGAGCAGTGATAGGGCTTTTTCAGTGTGTATTCTCTCATGCTCGCTCAGGCTCCTTAACCAGATAAAACTCTTTCCACACTGGGAGCATTGGAAAGGCTTTTCTCCTGTGTGTATTATCTCATGAGCTTTAAGGTCTCCTACTCGTTTAAATCTGTTTTTACGCTGGGAGCAGTGGTAAGGCGTTTCTCCTGTGTTTGTCTACTCATGCTTCTTCCGGCTCCCTAACTGAAGAGAACTCATTCCACAGTGGGAACAGTGATAAGTCTGGTCCCTCTCCTACCAAAGATAGAGTATTTAGTTAAATACTAAAAAGAGAACTGAATTAAACCTCCATAAAATAAAACTGTCTTTCTGCAAGGCTAGAATCCTCAAAAACCTGAAGTCAGTTTTCAGAACATACCATAATTTTCATAACTTGGTGGCTGCCCTAATAATAATAATAATAATAATAATGTAGAACATAAAATCTAACCTTGCTTTCATGTTTATAGGCTGAGCAGAGCTCTATAATAGGGAATGGGAAAGGGAGATACCTAGTCAGCTGTACAACTGAATGCATTCAACTGACATGTGTCTTCCGCATTTAACCCAACGCCTCTGAATCAGAGAGGTGGGGGGGACTGCCTTAATCGACATCCACGTCTTCGGTGCACGGCTTTTCTTCTGTGTGTATTCTCTCATGCCTTTTCAGAGTAGCTAACACGGTAAAACTCTTTCTACACTGGGAACATTGGAAAGGCTTTTCTCCTGTGTGTGTCCTCTCATGAGCTTTTAGGTCCCCTACTCGGGAAAACCTATTTTTACACTGGGAGCAGTGGTACGGCTTTTCTCCTGTGTGTATTCTCTCATGCTCTTTTAGGTGCCCTCTCTGAGTAAAACTGTTTCCACAATGGGAACATTGGAATGGCTTTTCTCCTGTGTGTATTCTCTCATGCCTTTTTAGGTTACTTAACACAATAAAACTCTTTCCACACTGGGAACATTGGAAAGGCTTTTCTCCTGTGTGTCCCCACTCATGCTCCTTCAGGCTCCTTGACTGAATAAAACTCATTCCACAGTGGGAACAGTGATGAGGCTTTTCTCCTGTGTGTATTCTCTCATGCCTTTTCAGGTTAGCTAACACAGTAAACCGCTTTCTACACTGGGAACAATGGAAAGGTTCTTCTCCTGTGTGTGTCCACTCATGAGCTTTTAGGTCCCCTGATCGGGAAAATCTCTTTTCACACTGAAAGCAGTGATAAGGCTTTTCTCCTGTGTGTATTCTCTCATGCCTTTTCAGGTTAGCTAACAGGGTAAAAATCTTTCTACACTGGGAACACTGGAAAGGCTTTTCTTCTGTGTGCGTCCACTCATGTGCCTTCAGGCTTGCTAACTGAATAAAACTCATTCCACAGTGGGAACAATGATGAGGCTTTGCACCTGTGTGTATTCTCTCATGCCTTCTCAGGTTAGCTAACAGGGTAAAACTCTTTCCACACTGGGAACATTGGAAAGGCTTTTCTCCTGTGTGGATCCTCTCATGAGCTTTTAGGTCCCCTGATCGGGAAAATCTCTTTTCACATAAGAAGCAGCGGTAAGGCTTTAATCCTGTGTGTGTCCTCTCATGAGCTTTTAGGTCCCCTACTCGTGAAAAGCTATTTTTACACTGGGAGCAGTGGTAAGGCTTTTCTCCTGTGTGTATTCTCTCATGCTCTTGTAGGTGCCCTCTCTGAATAAAACTCTTTCCACAATGGGAACACTGGAATGGCTTTTCTCCTGTGTGTATTCTCTCATGCCGTTTCAGGTTATTTAACACAGTAAAACTCTTTCCACACTGGGAACAGTGGTAAGGCTTTTCTCCTGTGTGCGTCCACTCATGCTCCTTCAGGCTTCCTAACTGAATAAAACTCATTCCACAGTGGGAACATTGGAAAGGCTTTTCTCCTGTGTGTGTTCTCTCGTGAGATTTTAAGTCCCCTGATCCGGAAAATCTCTTTTCACATTGGAAGCAGTGGTATGGCTTTTCTCCTGTGTGAGTCCTCTCATGGCGTTTTAAGTTCCCTAACCAGCGAAAACTCTTTTCACAGTGGGAGCAGTGGTGTTGTCTCGCTGGTTGGGGCGTCTCTGGGTCTGGTTCCCCTGAAGGACTCTTCCTGCTGTCATATTGAGAGTCTGCTCTTTCTCCTGTCAAAGACAAAAAGTATCTAGTTATACAGAGACCAAAATGAAACCACATGATAAAACTGCCTTTCTATGAAGTTTAATCTAGACTAGATCCCTCAATAAAAGAGCAGAACTGGTCATCACAGAGTGGCTGTAGTGCTTTGTAGGCTGGGTAAATCCATTTGAATTCAATACATTTTTGACAGCATCCCTTTTGATAAAAAAAGTGTTCCTTACATGTTTGCATATGGAAGAAGTGGTAAAAAAGTGACTTTTTGAAACTGAATGCAAAAACATTCATGAGATATACAGTATCAGTCAAAAGTTTGGACACACCTAGTCATTCATGGGGTTTTCTTTATTTTTACTATTTTCTACATTGTAGAATAATAGTGAAGACATGACAACTTTGAAATAACACATATGGAATCATGTAACCAAAAGTGGTAAACAAATCCAAATATATTTTAGATTCTTCAAAGTAGCCACCCTTTGCCTTGATGACAGCTTTGCACACTCTTGGCAGTGTCAACCAGCTTCACCTGGAATGCTTTTCCAAAAGTCTTGAAGGAGTTCCCACATGCTGAGCACTTGTTGGCTGCTTTTCCTTCACTCTGTGGTCCAACTCATCCCAAACCATTTCAATTGGGTTGAGGACAGGTGATTGTGGAGGCCAGGTCATCTGATACAGCACTCCATCACTCTCCTTCTTGGTCAAATAGCCCTTACACAGTCTGGCGGTGTGTTGGGTCATTGTCCTGTTGAAAAACAAATGATAGTCCCACTAAGCGAAAACCAGGTGGGATGGCGTATCGCTGCAGAATGCTGTGGTAGCCAGACAGTTGTGTGCCTTTCCAATTCATGTCCAATCGATTGAATTTTCCACAGGTGGACTCCAATCAAGTTGTAGAAACATCTCAATGATGATCAATGGAAACAGGATCTTGGCTCTCTCTAATTTTCTTCTTCTCTCTTTCTCTCGGAGGACCTGAGCCCTAGGACCATACGTCGGGACTACCGGCCGTGGTGACTCCTTGCTGCCCCCAGTCCGCCTGGCCTTGCTGCTATTCCAGTTTCAACTCTTCTGCCTGCGGTTATGGAACCCCTACCTGTCCCAGACCTGCTGTTTTCAACTCTTAATGATCGGCTATGAAAAGCCAACTGAGATTTATTCCTGATTATTATTTGACCATGCTTGTCATTTATGAACATTTTGAAAATCTTGGCTCTCTCTAATTTTCTCCTTCTCTCTTTCTTTCTCTCGGAGGACCTGGGCCCTAGGACCATGCGTCGGGACTGCCGCCCGTGGTGACTCCTTGCTGTCCCCAGTCCGCCTGGCCTTGCTGCTATTCCAGTTTCAGCTGTTCTGCCTGCGGTTATGGAACCGCCACCTGTCCCAGACCTGTTGTTTTTCAACTCTTAATGATCAGCTATGAAAAGCCAACTGAAAATGATTCATGATTATTATTTGACCATGCTTGTCACTTATGAACATTTTTGAACATCTTGGCATAGTTCTGTTATAATCTCCACCCGGCACAGCCAGAAGAGGACTGGCCACCCCTCATAGCCTGGTTCCTCTCTAGGTTTCTTCCTAGGTTTTGGCCTTTCTAGGGAGTTTTTCCTAGCCGCCGTGCTTCTACACCTGCATTCTAGCTGTTTGGGGTTTTAGGCTGGGTTTCTGTACAGCACTTCGAGATATTATCTGATGTACGAAGGGCTATATAAAATAAAATTGATTGATTGAGGATGCACCTGAGATCAATTTCAAGTCTCATAGCAAACGGTCTGAATACTTACGTAAATTAAGGTAACTGTTTTTTCTTTTTAATAAATGTGACATGTTTTCTACAAACCTATTTTAGATTTTTCATTATGAGGTGTTGTGTGTACAGTCGTGGCCAAAAGTTTTGAGAATGACACAAATTTTTATTTTCACAAAGTCTGCTGCCTCAGTTTGTACGATGGCAATTTGCATATACTCCAGAATGTTATGAAGAGTGATCAGATGAATTGCAATTAATTGCAAAGTCCCTCTTTGCCATGCAAATGAACTGAATCCCCAAAAAACATTTCCACTGCATTTCAGCCTTGCCACAAAAGGACCAGCTGACATCATGTCAGTGATTCTCTCGTTAACACAGGTGTGAGTGTTGACGAGGACAAGGCTGGAGATCACTCTGTCATGCTGATTGAGTTCGAATAACAGGCTGGAAGCTTCAAAAGGAGGGTGGTGCTTGGAATCGTTGTTCTTCCTCTGTCAATCATGGTTACCTGCAAGGAAACACGTGGCGTCATCATTGCTTTGCACAAAAAGGGCTTCACAGGCAAGGATATCGCTGCCAGTAAGATTGAATCACTAAATCAACCATTTATCGGATCATCAAGAACTTCAAGGAGAGCTGTTCAATTGTTGTGAAGAAAGCTTCAGGGCGCCCAAGAAAGTCCAGCAAGTGCCAGGACCGTCTCCTAAAGTTGATTCAGCTGCGGGATCGGTGCACCACCAGTACAGAGCTTGCTCAGGAATAGCAGCAGGCAGGTGTGAGTGCATCTGCACGCACAGTGAGGCGAAGACTTTTGAAGAATGGCCTGGTGTCAAGAAGGGCAGTAAAGAACCAACTTCTCTCCAGGAAAAACATCAGGGACAGACTGATATTCTGCAAAGGTACAGGGATTGAACTGCTGAGGACTGGGGTAAAGACATTTTCTCTGATGAATCCCCTTTCGGATTGTTTGGGGCATCTGGAAAAAAGCTTGTCCGGAGAAGACAAGATGAGCGCTACCATCAGTCCTGTGTCATGCCAACAGTAAAACATCCTGAGACCATTCATGTGTGGGGTTGCTTCTCAGCCAAGGGAGTGGGCTCACTCACAATTTTGCCTAAGAACACAGCCATGAATAAAGAATGGTACCAACACATCCTCCGAGAGCAACTTCTCCCAACCATCCAGGAACAGTTTGGTGACGAACTGCCTTTCCAGCATGATAGAGCACCTTGCCATAAGGCAAAAGTGATAACTAAGTGGCTCGGGGAACAAAACATCGATATTTTGGGTCCATGGCCAGGAAACTCCCCAGACCTTAATCCCATTGAGAACTTGTGGTCAATCCTCAAGAGGCGGGTGGACAAACAAAAACACACAAATTCTGACAAACTCCAAGCATTGATTATGCAAGAATCGGCTGCCATCAGCAGGATGTGGCCCAGAAGTTAATTGACAGCATGCCAGGGCAGATTGCAGAGGTCTTACTTCATGTAATTGTCAATAAAAGCCTTTGACACTTATGAAATGCTTGTAATTATACTTCAGTATTCCATAGTAACATCTGACAAAAATATCTAAAGACACTGAAGCAGCAAACTTTGTGGAAATTAATATTTGTGTCATTCTCAAAACTTTTGGCCACGACTGTAAATTGATGAGGATTGTTATTTATTTAATCCATAGTAGAATAAGGCTGTAACGTAACAAAATGTGGAAAGACTTTAGTTACATAAATAAGGGGTTAAAGACATGTTAAAAATATAGTTATACATTTATTTTATATATATCTCAGATACAGGACAGACACTTCAGAACAAACTTCCTTTAGATTTTTGGGGGGAAACAATGTTACTATGGTTACTGTTGTTTCATGTTGTGAATGTAATCCAATGTGTTACTATGGTTACTGTTGTTTCATGTTGTGAATGTTATCCAATGTGTTACTATGGTTACTGTTGTTTCATGTTGTGAATGTTATCCAATGTGTTACTATGGTTACTGTTGTTCCATGTGTTTCTACAGTACCATACTGGGGAAGCCCTTCATGTTGGAGGGTGTTTCTACAGTACTATACTGGGGAGGCCCTTCATGTTGGAGGGTGTTTCTACAGTACCATACTGGGGAAGCCCTTCATGTTGGAGGGTGTTTCTACAGTACTATACTGGGGAAGCCCTTCATGTTGGAGGGTGTTTCTACAGTACCATACTGGGGAAGCCCTTCATGTTGGAGGGTGTTTCTACAGTACTATACTGGGGAAGCCCTTCATGTTGGAGGGTGTTTCTACAGTACCATACTGGGGAAGCCCTTCATGTTAGAGGTGTTTCTACAGTACCATACTGGGGAAGCCCTTCATGTTAGAGGTGTTTCTACAGTATTATACTGGGGAAGCCCTTCATGTTGGAGGGTGTTTCTACAGTACTATACTGGGGAAGCCCTTCATGTTGGAGGGTGTTTCTACAGTACCATACTGGGGAAGCCCTTCATGTTAGAGGTGTTTCTACAGTATTATACTGGGGAAGCCCTTCATGTTGGAGGGTGTTTCTACAGTACTATACTGGGGAAGCCCTTCATGTTGGAGGTGTTTCTACAGTACTATACTGGGGAAGCCCTTCATGTTGGAGGGTGTTTCTACAGTACTATACTGGGGAGGCCCTTCATGTTAGAGGTGTTTCTACAGTACTATACTGGGGAAGCCCTTCATGTTGGAGGTGTTTCTACAGTACTATACTGGGGAAGCCCTTCATGTTAGAGGTGTTTCTAAAGTACTATACTGGGGAAGCCCTTCATGTTGGAGGGTGTTTCTACAGTACTATACTGGGGAAGCCCTTCACGTTGGAGGGTGTTTCTACAGTACTATACTGGGGAAGCCCTTCATGTTGGAGGTGTTTCTACAGTACTATACTGGGGAAGCCCTTCATGTTGGAGGGTCTTTCTACAGTACCATACTGGGGAAGCCCTTCAATGTTAGAAGTGTTTCTACAGTACTATACTGGGGAAGCCCTTCATGTTGGAGGTGTTTCTACAGTACTATACTGGGGAAGCCCTTCATGTTGGAGGGTGTTTCTACAGTACTATACTGGGGAGGCCCTTCATGTTAGAGGTGTTTCTACAGTACTATACTGGGGAAGCCCTTCATGTTGGAGGGTGTTTCTACAGTACTATACTGGGGAAGCCCTTCATGTTGGAAGGTGTTTCTACAGTACTATACTGGGGAAGCCCTTCATGTTAGAGGTGTTTCTACAGTACTATACTGGGGAAGCCCTTCATGTTGGAGGGTGTTTCTACAGTACTATACTGGGGAAGCCCTTCATGTTAGAGGTGTTTCTACAGTATTATACTGGGGAAGCCCTTCATGTTGGAGGTGTTTCTACAGTACTATACTGGGGAAGCCCTTCATGTTGGAGGTGTTTCTACAGTACTATACTGGGGAAGCCCTTCATGTTGGAAGGTGTTTCTACAGTACTATACTGGGGAAGCCCTTCATGTTGGAGGGTGTTTCTACAGTACTATACTGGGGAAGCCCTTCATGTTGGAGGGTGTTTCTACAGTACCATACTGGGGAAGCCCTTCATGTTAGAAGTGTTTCTACAGTACTATACTGGGGAAGCCCTTCATGTTGGAGGTGTTTCTACAGTACTATACTGGGGAAGCCCTTCATGTTGGAGGGTGTTTCTACAGTACTATACTGGGGAAGCCCTTCACGTTGGAGGGTGTTTCTACAGTACTATACTGGGGAAGCCCTTCATGTTGGAGGGTGTTTCTACAGTACTATACTGGGGAAGCCCTTCATGTTGGAGGTGTTTCTACAGTACTATACTGGGGAAGCCCTTCACGTTGGAGGGTGTTTCTACAGTACTATACTGGGGAAGCACTTCATGTTGGAGGTGTTTCTACAGTACTATACTGGGGAAGCCCTTCATGTTGGAGGGTGTTTCTACAGTACCATACTGGGGAAGCCCTTCATGTTAGAAGTGTTTCTACAGTACTATACTGGGGAAGCCCTTCATGTTGGAGGTGTTTCTACAGTACTATACTGGGGAAGCCCTTCATGTTGGAGGGTGTTTCTACAGTACTATACTGGGGAAGCCCTTCACGTTGGAGGGTGTTTCTACAGTACTATACTGGGGAAGCCCTTCATGTTGGAGGGTGTTTCTACAGTACTATACTGGGGAAGCCCTTCATGTTGGAGGTGTTTCTACAGTACTATACTGGGGAAGCCCTTCATGTTGGAGGGTGTTTCTACAGTACTATACTGGGGAAGCCCTTCATGTTGGAGGGTGTTTCTACAGTATTATACTGGGGAAGCCCTTCATGTTGGAGGTGTTTCTACAGTACTATACTGGGGAAGCCCTTCATGTTGGAGGTGTTTCTACAGTACTATACTGGGGAAGCCCTTCATGTTGGAGGGTGTTTCTACAGTACCATACTGGGGAAGCCCTTCATGTTAGAAGTGTTTCTACAGTACTATACTGGGGAAGCCCTTCACGTTGGAGGGTGTTTCTACAGTACTATACTGGGGAAGCCCTTCATGTTGGAGGTGTTTCTACAGTACTATACTGGGGAAGCCCTTCATGTTGGAGGGTCTTTCTACAGTACCATACTGGGGAAGCCCTTCAATGTTAGAAGTGTTTCTACAGTACTATACTGGGGAAGCCCTTCATGTTGGAGGTGTTTCTACAGTACTATACTGGGGAAGCCCTTCATGTTGGAGGGTGTTTCTACAGTACTATACTGGGGAGGCCCTTCATGTTAGAGGTGTTTCTACAGTACTATACTGGGGAAGCCCTTCATGTTAGAAGTGTTTCTACAGTACTATACTGGGGAAGCCCTTCATGTTAGAAGTGTTTCTACAGTACTATACTGGGGAAGCCCTTCATGTTGGAGGTGTTTCTACAGTACTATACTGGGGAAGCCCTTCATGTTGGAGGGTGTTTCTACAGTACTATACTGGGGAAGCCCTTCACGTTGGAGGGTGTTTCTACAGTACTATACTGGGGAAGCCCTTCATGTTGGAGGTGTTTCTACAGTACGATACTGGGGAAGCCCTTCATGTTGGAGGGTGTTTCTACAGTACCATACTGGGGAAGCCCTTCATGTTAGAAGTGTTTCTACAGTACTATACTGGGGAAGCCCTTCATGTTGGAGGTGTTTCTACAGTACTATACTGGGGAAGCCCTTCATGTTGGAAGTGTTTCTACAGTACTATACTGGGGAAGCCCTTCATGTTAGAAGTGTTTCTACAGTACTATACCGGGGAAGCCCTTCACGTTGGAGGGTGTTTCTACAGTACTATACCGGGGAAGCCCTTCATGTTAGAGGTGTTTCTACAGTACTATACTGGGGAAGCCCTTCATGTTGGAGGGTGTTTCTACAGTACTATACCGGGGAAGCCCTTCATGTTGGAGGGTGTTTCTACAGTACTGGGGAAGCCCTTCATGTTGGAGGGTGTTTCTACAGTATTATACTGGGGAAGCCCTTCATGTTGGAGGGTGTTTCTACAGTACTATACTGGGGAAGCCCTTCCTGTTGGAGGGTGTTTCTACAGTACTATACTGGGGAAGCCCTTCATGTTGGAGGGTGTTTCTAAAGTACTATACTGGGGAAGCCCTTCACATTGGAGGGTGTTTCTACAGTACTACAGTACAGTTCTATTAGACCCACCACTATGTCATTTCTCTCCTGTTATATTGGACCCACCACTATGTCATTTCTCTCCTGTTCTATTAGACCCACCACTATGTCATTTCTCTCCTGTTCTATTAGACCCACCACTATGTCATTTCTCTCCTGTTCTATTAGACCCACCACTATGTCATTTCTCTCCTGTTCTATTGGACCCACCACTATGTCATTTCTCTCCTGTTCTATTAGACCCGCCACT
This sequence comes from Salvelinus fontinalis, assembly GCF_029448725.1. Classification (NCBI taxonomy): domain Eukaryota; kingdom Metazoa; phylum Chordata; class Actinopteri; order Salmoniformes; family Salmonidae; genus Salvelinus; species Salvelinus fontinalis. The sequence continues at coordinate 60,380,603 of NC_074676.1, forward strand.
ATGTCATTTCTCTCCTGTTCTATTAGACCCACCACTATGTCATTTCTCTCCTGTTCTATTAGAACCACCACTATGTCATTTCTCTCCTGTTCTATTAGACCCACCACTATGTAATTTCTCTCCTGAACCCACCACTATGTCATTTCTCTCCTGTTCGATTGGACCCACCACTATGCCATTTCTACCCTGTTACATTAGACCCACCACTATGTCATTTCTACCCTGTTACATTAGACCCACCACTATGTCATTTCTTTCCTGTTATATTAGACCCACCACTATGTCATTTCTCTCCTGTTATATTAGACCCACCACTATGTCATTTCTCTCCTGTTATATTAGACCCACCACTATGTCATTTCTCTCCTGTTCTATAGGACCCACCACTATGCCATTTCTCCCCTGTTATATTAGACCCACCACTATGTCATTTCTTTCCTGTTATATTAGACCCACCACTATGTCATTTCTCTCCTGTTACATTAGACCCACCACTATGTCATTTCTTTCCTGTTATATTAGACCCACCACTATGTCATTTCTCTCCTGTTATATTAGATCCACCACTATGTCATTTCACTCCTGTTATATTGGACCCACCACTATGTCATGTCTCTCCTGTTATATTAGACCCACCACTATGTCATGTCTCTCCTGTTATATTAGACCCACCACTATGTCATTACTCTCCTGTTATATTAGACCCACCACTATGCCATTTCTCTCCTGTTCTATTGGACCCACCACTATGTCATGTCTCTCCTGTTCTATTAGACCCACCACTATGCCATTTCTCTCCTGTTCTATAGGACCTACCACTATGCCATTTCACTCCTGTTATATTAGACCCACCACTATACCATTTCTCTCCTGCTATATTAGACCCACCACCTTGTCATTTTTCTCCTGTTCTATTGGACCCACCACTATGTCATTTCACTCCTGTTATATTAGACCCACCACTATGTAATTTCTCTCCTGTTCTATTAGACCCACCACTATGTCATTTCTCTCCTGTTCTATTAGACCCACCACTATGTCATTTCTCTCCTGTTATATTAGACCCACCACTATGTCATTTCTCTCCTGTTATATTAGACCCACCACTATGTCATTTCTCTCCTGTTCTATTGGACCCACCACTATGTCATTTCTCTCCTGTTCTATTAGACCCACCACTATGTCATTTCTCTCCTGTTCTATTAGACCCACCACTATGTCATTTCTCTCCTGTTATATTGGACCCACCACTATGTCATGTCTCTCCTGTTATATTAGACCCACCACTATGTCATTTCTCTCCTGTTATATTAGACCCACCACTATTTCATTTCTCTCCTGTTATATTAGACCCACCACTATGCCATTTCTCTCCTGTTCTATTAGACCCACCACTATGCCATTTCTCTCCTGTTCTATTGGACCTACCACTATGTCATGTCTCTCCTGTTCTATTAGACCCACCACTATGTCATTTCTCTCCTGTTCTATTGGATCCACCACTATGTCATGTCTCTCCTGTTCTATTAGACCCACCACTATGTCATTTCTCTCCTGTTCTATTGGACCCACCACTATGTCATTTCTCTCCTGTTCTATTAGACCTACCACTATGTCATTTCTCTCCTGTTCTATTGGACCTACCACTATGTCATTTCACTCCTGTTATATTAGACCCACCACTATGTCATTTCTCTCCTGTTATATTAGACCCACCACTATGTCATTTCTCTCCTGTTCTATTGGACCCACCACTATGCCATTTCTCTCCTGTTCTATAGGACCCACCACTATGCCATTTCTCTCCTGTTCTATTGGACCTACCACTATGTCATGTCTCTCCTGTTCTATTAGACCCACCACTATGTCATTTCTCTCCTGTTCTATTGGATCCACCACTATGTCATTTCACTCCTGTTATATTAGACCCAGCACTATGTCATTTCTCTCCTGTTCTATTAGACCCACCACTATGTCATTTCTCTCCTGTTCTATAGGACCCACCACTATGTAATTTCTCTCCTGTTCTATTGGACCCACCACTATGTCATTTCTCTCCTGTTATATTAGACCCACCACTATGTCATTTCTCTCCTGTTCTATAGGACCTACCACTATGCCATTTCACTCCTGTTATATTAGACCCACCACTATGCCATTTCTCTCCTGCTATATTAGACCCACCACTATGTCATTTTTCTCCTGTTCTATTGGACCCACCACTATGTCATTTCACTCCTGTTATATTAGACCCACCACTATGTCATTTCTCTCCTGTTCTATTAGACCCACCACTATGTCATTTCTCTCCTGTTATATTAGACCCACCACTATGTCATTTCTCTCCTGTTATATTAGACCCACCACTATGTCATTTCTCTCCTGTTACATTAGACCCACCACTATGTCATTTCTTTCCTGTTATATTAGACCCACCACTATGTCATTTCTCTCCTGTTATATTAGATCCACCACTATGTCATTTCTCTCCTGTTATATTAGACCCACCACTATGTCATTTCTCTCCTGTTATATTAGACCCACCACTATGTCATTTCTCTCCTGTTCTTTAGGACCCAGCACTATGTCATTTCTCTCCTGTTCTATTAGACCCACCACTATGTCATTTCTCTCCTGTTATATTAGACCCACCACTATGTAATTTCTCTCCTGTTATATTAGACCCACCACTATGTCATTTCTCTCCTGTTCTATTGGACCCACCACTATGTCATTTCTCTCCTGTTCTATTAGACCCACCACTATGTCATTTCTCTCCTGTTCTATTAGACCCACCACTATGTCATTTCACTCCTGTTATATTGGACCCACCACTATGTCATGTCTCTCCTGTTATATTAGACCCACCACTATGTCATTTCTCTCCTGTTATATTAGACCCACCACTATTTCATTTCTCTCCTGTTATATTAGACCCACCACTATGCCATTTCTCTCCTGTTCTATTAGACCCACCACTATGCCATTTCTCTCCTGTTCTATTGGACCTACCACTATGTCATGTCTCTCCTGTTCTATTAGACCCACCACTATGTCATTTCTCTCCTGTTCTATTGGATCCACCACTATGTCATGTCTCTCCTGTTCTATTAGACCCACCACTATGTCATTTCTCTCCTGTTCTATTGGACCCACCACTATGTCATTTCTCTCCTGTTCTATTAGACCCACCACTATGTCATTTCTCTCCTGTTCTATTGGACCTACCACTATGTCATTTCACTCCTGTTATATTAGACCCACCACTATGTCATTTCTCTCCTGTTATATTAGACCCACCACTATGTCATTTCTCTCCTGTTATATTAGACCCACCACTATGCCATTTCTCTCCTGTTCTATTGGACCCACCACTATGTCATTTCTTTCCTGTTATATTAGACCCACCACTATGTCATTTCTCTCCTGTTACATTAGACCCACCACTATGTCATTTCTTTCCTGTTATATTAGACCCACCACTATGTCATTTCTCTCCTGTTATATTAGATCCACCACTATGTCATTTCACTCCTGTTATATTGGACCCACCACTATGTCATGTCTCTCCTGTTATATTAGACCCACCACTATGTCATGTCTCTCCTGTTATATTAGACCCACCACTATGTCATTTCTCTCCTGTTATATTAGACCCACCACTATGCCATTTCTCTCCTGTTCTATTGGACCCACCACTATGTCATGTCTCTCCTGTTCTATTAGACCCACCACTATGCCATTTCTCTCCTGTTCTATTGGACCTACCACTATGTCATTTCACTCCTGTTATATTGGACCCACCACTATGTCATGTCTCTCCTGTTATATTAGACCCACCACTATGTCATGTCTCTCCTGTTATATTAGACCCACCACTATGTCATTTCTCTCCTGTTCTATTAGACCCACCACTATGTAATTTCTCTCCTGTTCTATTGGACCCACCACTATGTCATTTCTCTCCTTTTCTATTGGACCCACCACTATGTCATGTCTCTCCTGTTCTATTAGACCCACCACTATGTCATTTCTCTCCTGTTCTATTAGACCCACCACTATGTAATTTCTCTCCTGTTCTATTGGACCCACCACTATGTCATTTCTCTCCTGTTCTATTAGACCCACCACTATGTAATTTCACTCCTGTTATATTGGACCCACCACTATGTCATGTCTCTCCTTTTCTATTGGACCCACCACTATGTCATGTCTCTCCTGTTCTATTAGACCCACCACTATGTCATTTCTCTCCTGTTCTATTAGACCCACCACTATGTAATTTCTCTCCTGTTCTATTGGACCCACCACTATGTCATTTCTCTCCTGTTATATTAGACCCACCACTATGTCATTTCTCTCCTGTTCTATAGGACCTACCACTATGCCATTTCACTCCTGTTATATTAGACCCACCACTATGCCATTTCTCTCCTGCTATATTAGACCCACCACTATGTCATTTTTCTCCTGTTCTATTGGACCCACCACTATGTCATTTCACTCCTGTTATATTAGACCCACCACTATGTCATTTCTCTCCTGTTCTATTAGACCCACCACTATGTCATTTCTCTCCTGTTCTATTAGACCCACCACTATGTCATTTCTCTCCTGTTATATTAGACCCACCACTATGTCATTTCTCTCCTGTTCTATTAGACCCACCACTATGTCATTTCACTCCTGTTATATTGGACCCACCACTATGTCATGTCTCTCCTGTTATATTAGACCCACCACTATGTCATTTCTCTCCTGTTATATTAGACCCACCACTATTTCATTTCTCTCCTGTTATATTAGACCCACCACTATGCCATTTCTCTCCTGTTCTATTAGACCCACCACTATGCCATTTCTCTCCTGTTCTATTGGACCTACCACTATGTCATGTCTCTCCTGTTCTATTAGACCCACCACTATGTCATTTCTCTCCTGTTCTATTGGATCCACCACTATGTCATGTCTCTCCTGTTCTATTAGACCCACCACTATGTCATTTCTCTCCTGTTCTATTGGACCCACCACTATGTCATTTCTCTCCTGTTCTATTAGACCCACCACTATGTCATTTCTCTCCTGTTCTATTGGACCTACCACTATGTCATTTCACTCCTGTTATATTAGACCCACCACTATGTCATTTCTCTCCTTTTATATTGGACCCACCACTATGTCATTTCTCTCCTGTTCTATTGGACCCACCACTATGCCATTTCTCTCCTGTTCTATAGGACCCACCACTATGCCATTTCTCTCCTGTTCTATTGGACCTACCACTATGTCATGTCTCTCCTGTTCTATTAGACCCACCACTATGTCATTTCTCTCCTGTTCTATTGGATCCACCACTATGTCATTTCTCTCCTGTTCTATTAGACCCACCACTATGTCATTTCTCTCCTGTTCTATAGGACCCACCACTATGTAATTTCTCTCCTGTTCTATTGGACCCACCACTATGTAATTTCTCTCCTGTTCTATTGGACCCACCACTATGTCATTTCTCTCCTGTTATATTAGACCCACCACTATGTCATTTCTCTCCTGTTCTATAGGACCTACCACTATGCCATTTCACTCCTGTTATATTAGACCCACCACTATGCCATTTCTCTCCTGCTATATTAGACCCACCACTATGTCATTTTTCTCCTGTTCTATTGGACCCACCACTATGTCATTTCACTCCTGTTCTATTAGACCCACCACTATGTCATTTCTCTCCTGTTCTATTAGACCCACCACTATGTCATTTCTCTCCTGTTCTATTAGACCCACCACTATGTCATTTCTCTCCTGTTATATTAGACCCACCACTATGTCATTTCTCTCCTGTTATATTAGACCCACCACTATGTCATTTCTCTCCTGTTACATTAGACCCACCACTATGTCATTTCTTTCCTGTTATATTAGACCCACCACTATGTCATTTCTCTCCTGTTATATTAGATCCACCACTATGTCATTTCTCTCCTGTTATATTAGACCCACCACTATGTCATTTCTCTCCTGTTATATTAGACCCACCACTATGTCATTTCTCTCCTGTTCTTTAGGACCCACCACTATGTCATTTCTCTCCTGTTCTATTAGACCCACCACTATGTCATTTCTCTCCTGTTATATTAGACCCACCACTATGTCATTTCTCTCCTGTTATATTAGACCCACCACTATGTCATTTCTCTCCTGTTCTATTGGACCCACCACTATGTCATTTCTCTCCTGTTCTATTAGACCCACCACTATGTCATTTCTCTCCTGTTCTATTAGACCCACCACTATGTCATTTCACTCCTGTTATATTGGACCCACCACTATGTCATGTCTCTCCTGTTATATTAGACCCACCACTATGCCATTTCTCTCCTGTTCTATTAGACCCACCACTATGCCATTTCTCTCCTGTTCTATTGGACCTACCACTATGTCATGTCTCTCCTGTTCTATTAGACTCACCACTATGTCATTTCTCTCCTGTTCTATTGGATCCACCACTATGTCATGTCTCTCCTGTTCTATTAGACCCACCACTATGTCATTTCTCTCCTGTTCTATTGGACCCACCACTATGTCATTTCTCTCCTGTTCTATTAGACCCACCACTATGTCATTTCTCTCCTGTTCTATTGGACCTACCACTATGTCATTTCACTCCTGTTATATTAGACCCACCACTATGTCATTTCACTCCTGTTATATTAGACCCACCACTATGTCATTTCTCTCCTGTTATATTAGACCCACCACTATGTCATTTCTCTCCTGTTCTATTGGACCCACCACTATGCCATTTCTCTCCTGTTCTATAGGACCCACCACTATGTCATTTCACTCCTGTTATATTAGACCCACCACTATGTCATTTCTCTCCTGTTCTATTAGACCAACCACTATGTCATTTCTCTCCTGTTCTATTAGACCCACCACTATGTCATTTCTCTCCTGTTATATTAGACCCACCACTATGTCATTTCTCTCCTGTTCTATTAGACCCACCACTATGTCATTTCTCTCGTGTTATATTAGACCCACCACTATGTCATTTCTCTCCTGTTATATTAGACCCACCACTGTCATTTCTCTCCTGTTACATTAGACCCACCACTATGTCATTTCTTTCCTGTTATATTAGACCCACCACTGTCATTTCTCTCCTGTTACATTAGACCCACCACTATGTCATTTCTTTCCTGTTATATTAGACCCACCACTATGTCATTTCTCTCCTGTTATATTAGATCCACCACTATGTCATTTCTCTCCTGTTATATTAGACCCACCACTATGTCATTTCTCTCCTGTTATATTAGACCCACCACTATGTCATTTCTCTCCTGTTCTATAGGACCCACCACTATGTAATTTCTCTCCTGTTCTATTAGACCCACCACTATGTCATTTCTCTCCTGTTCTATTGGACCCACCACTATGTCATTTCTCTCCTGTTATATTAGACCCACCACTATGTCAATTCTCTCCTGTTCTATTGGACCCACCACTATGTCATTTCTCTCCTGTTCTATTAGACCCACCACTATGTCATTTCACTCCTGTTATATTGGACCCACCACTATGTCATGTCTCTCCTGTTATATTAGACCCACCACTATGTCATTTCTCTCCTGTTATATTAGACCCACCACTATGCCATTTCTCTCCTGTTCTATTGGACCCACCACTATGTCATGTCTCTCCTGTTATATTAGACCCACCACTATGCCATTTCTCTCCTGTTCTATTGGACCTACCACTATGTCATGTCTCTCCTGTTCTATTAGACCCACCACTATGTCATTTCTCTCCTGTTCTATTGGACCCACCATTATGTCATGTCTCTCCTGTTCTATTAGAACCACCACTATGTCATTTCTCTCCTGTTCTATTGGACCCACCACTATGTCATTTCTCTCCTGTTCTATTAGACCCACCACTATGTCATTTCTCTCCTGTTATATTAGACCCACCACTATGTAATTTCTCTCCTGTTCTATTGGACCCACCACTATGTCATTTCACTCCTGCTATATTAGACCCACCACTATGTCATTTCTCTCCTGTTCTATAGGACCCACCACTATGTCATTTCTCTCCTGTTATATTAGACCCACCACTTTGTCATTTCTCTCCTGTTCTATAGGACCTACCACTATGTCATTTCACTCCTGTTATATTAGACCCACCACTATGCCATTTCTCTCCTGCTATATTAGACCCACCACTATGTCATTTCTCTCCTGTTATATTAGACCCACCACTATGTCATTTCTCTCCTGTTCTATTAGACCCACCACTATGCTATTTCTCTCCTGTTCTATTGGTTTTCATATCAACTTTATTCCATTGTCCAGAAACGAAAGGCACAAACTGCTTCATTACAGGAGGTCCATGTTCTGTTCAGATCCATCACCCTCATCTAAATGTGATTTCTGTCATTCTGAGCACCATGGGTGAACAACCCTAATGGGCTATGCACCCAATATGTGTCTAGTAAAGTTCTCAAAACGGCCAGTAAACTAAAATCTTCCCCGTCACGGAAACCCTGGTAGCATTATAATGGGCGTTACTGAGCGAGATCAGTGACATCAACCAAACTGGCTGTAGATCTCAATGTGATGTGGACAGGAAGCTACTAAAATGTAGTAAATAAAACATTAAATATCTCAAATTAATATTTTTAAGAAATCAAAGGAGAGGAATATGTGTAGAGCGGACGACAAAGGAGGGGATCCCACAGTAGTTGTCTGGAGATAGACCCTTCTCAATATATATGTTAAGTCACTTTTTGGAAACGGAACAAAGAAAACAAGGGGTAGCTTGCTCTCTAAGTCGTCTGATTCTAGACATATCAGTCATCATCCTGGGCCCTCCGTTGAAGAGGTATTGACGAGCGAACCCCGAATATCCAAAGTTAAAAACACATTTAAAGCGGTACTTACTGGTGTTAATCAGATCTCCTATCTCCTCCTCTTCATCTTCCAATGTGACAGTAATCTCCCCTTCCTTCTTCACTCCAAAAACGACATCCTCCTCCTCTTCTTCTTTCACCATAACATACTCCCCCTTCTCTTTTACTCTGAACGTATCTTCCTCTTCTTTCACCGTAACAGCCTCACCATCTACTTCTTCTTTTACTGTGACATCCTCTTCTTCCTTCTCCTCTTTCACGACAATGTTCAGCCCCAGAGCTTCTTTCTCCGTCCAGCAGACAGCCTCTTCTTTAACAAGAGGGGAGAAGTTTAGGGAGCTCATGTTCGGGGATGTTAGCTAGCTAGCTATCATTAGCGACTAGGCTAGTGCTAACTAAACCAGCCAGCTACTATAGCTGACTAATACAAAATAACGTAAGTATTAAATTAAATAGGTTAACAAGTAGATACGACAGAAGTGTGTCTAAAACACCGTAGCTAATTTACACCGAAAGCGTATAAATAGCTTGAATCTTTCGGCTATGTTGGCTAGCAAGCTACCGAGGTGGTTGACGAGATGTTTATGAAGGACCGTCCACTAGATTATACGTCACGCTGACAGCGTCGCCTGAAAGACGCACATCGCCGTCTGCTGACTGGAGTGGGAAACGCAGTTAAGAAAATAAATATGTTATGTACAGACAAAGATTGTTTTAAATGGATTAAATTAAATAATACTATTATAATGAGACATACAAAGACAGGAATGTGTTGATTGATTAGTGAGAATAAAAAAGGTTTACTACAGCACATTTAAGGCAGTTTCATTAAGTCATACTACATCTAAATAAGTAGCTACCTACTGTAGGTCTATACTGCTCCTACATGGTGTAACAATACATCATGTAGATGTATATAATGAACAGACTAGGTCTATACTGCTCCTACATGGTGTAACAATATATCATGTAGATGTATATAATGAACAGACTAGGTCTATACTGCTCCTACATGGTGTAACAATACATCATGAAGATGTATATAATGAACAGACTAGGTCTATACTGCTCCTACATGGTGTAACAATACATCATGTAGATGTATATAATGAACAGACTAGGTCTATACTGCTCCTACATGGTGTAACAATACATCATGTAGATGTATATAATGAACAGACTAGGTCTATACTGCTCCTACGTGGTGTAACAATACATCATGTAGATGTATATAATGAACAGACTAGGTCTATACTGCTCCTACGTGGTGTAACAATACATCATGTAGATGTATATAATGAACAGACTAGGTCTATACTGCTCCTACATGATGTAACAGACTAGGTCTATACTGCTCCTACGTGGTGTAACAATACATCATGTAGATGTATATAATGAACAGACTAGGTCTATACTGCTCCTACGTGGTGTAACAATACATCATGTAGATGTATATAATGAACAGACTAGGTCTATGCTGCTCCTACATGGTGTAACAATACATCATGTAGATGTATATAATGAACAGACTAGGTCTATACTGCTCCTACATGGTGTAACAATACATCATGTAGATGTATATAATGAACAGACTAGGTCTATACTGCTCCTACATGGTGTAACAATACATCATGTAGATGTATATAATGAACAGACTAGGTCTATACTGCTCCTACATGGTGTAACAATACATCATGTAGATGTATATAATGAACAGACTAGGTCTATACTGCTCCTACGTGGTGTAACAATACATCATGTAGATGTATATAATGAACAGACTAGGTCTATACTGCTCCTACGTGGTGTAACAATACATCATGTAGATGTATATAATGAACAGACTAGGTCTATACTGCTCCTACGTGGTGTAACAATACATCATGGAGATATATATAATGAACAGACTAGGTCTACACTGCTCCTACATGGTGTAACAATACATCATTAAGATGTATATAATGAACAGACTAGGTCTACACTGCTCCTACATGGTGTAACAATACATCATTAAGATGTATATAATGAACAGACTAGGTCTATACTGCTCCTACATGGTGTAACAATACATCATGTAGATGTATACTACTCTACAATAGTTTGGGGTCACTTCAAAAATGTACTTGTTTTTGAAAGGAAATCGATTTTTTTTTGTCCATTAAAATAACATCAAATTGTTCAGAAATACAGTGTAGACATTGTTAATGTTGTAAATTACTATTGTAGCTGAAAACGGCAGATTTTTTCATGGAATATCTACATAGGAGTACAGAGGCCCATTATCAGCAACCATCACTCCTGTGTTCCAATGGCACGTTGTGTTAGCTAATCCAAGGTTATCATTTTAAAAGGCTAACTGATCATTAGATGTCACGATCATCAAAGGGAGAGAGTGAGGACCAAGGCGCAGCGCGTGAAAAGAACATCTTCTTTTTATTTTGAAGGAAAAAACGAAACAAAACACTTACAAACTAACAAAACAAACGACCGTGAAGCTACAAAACGAAAGTGCACACACAAGCTACTAACGTTTAGACATAGACAGACCTGGAGACGAACTTACATTAAACACGAAGAACGCACGAACAGGGAAAAAAGACTACACAAAATGACGATGTACAAAAACAAACCGAACAGTCCCGTATGGTGCGACAAACACTGACACAGGAGACAACCACCCACAAGAACACTGTGAAACAACCTACCTAAATATGACTCTCAATTAGAGGAACGCCAAACACCTGCCTCTAATTAAGAGCCATACCAGGCAACCCTTAAACCAACATAGAAACAGAAAACGTAGAATGCCCACCCGAACTCACGTCCTGACCAACTAACACATACAACAAACTAACAGAAATAGGTCAGGAACGTGACATTAGAAAAACATTTTGCAATTGTTAGCACAGCTGAAAACTGTTGTGCTGATTAAACAAAGCTTTTGTAAACAGTGTTGTTGCATAATAATCAGGCAGAGAACAACAATAATCATCACCCTCTTAACCAATCTTCCCTCCCCTTAACATTTGATTCAGACCCTGTCACTGTGACAGGTGGACATTGCATTTGATTCAGACCCTGTCACTGTGACAGGTGGACATTGCATTTGATTCAGACCCTGTCAGTGTGACAGGTGGACATTGCATTTGATTCAGACCCTGTCAGTGTGCCAGGTGGACATTGGGTTTGATTCAGACCCTGTCAGTGTGCCAGGTGGACATTGAGTTTGATTCAGACCCTGTCAGTGTACCAGGTGGTCATTGGGTTTGATTCAGACCCTGTCAGTGTGCCAGGTGGTCATTGGGTTTGATTCAGACCCTGCCAGTGTGCCAGGTGGACATTGGGTTTGATTCAGACCCTGTCAGTGTGACAGGTGGTCATTGGGTTTGATTCAGACCCTGTCAGTGTGCCAGGTAGACATTGGGTTTGATTCAGACCCTGTCAGTGTACCAGGTGTACATTGGGTTTGATTCAGACCCTGTCAGTGTGCCAGGTGGTCATTGGGTTTGATTCAGACCCTGTCAGTGTGCCAGGTGGACATTGGGTTTGATTCAGACCCTGCCAGCATGCCAGAAATGTATTCCAAGGTCAGTAACTTATAACCACAGAACCACCCCAGACCTTTCATGCATGACTAAAAACACCTAAGTATTAGATTTACTGCCATGGTCTAGTTTGTCACTGCATCAGACACCATTCACAATGCTGGCTGAGGTACGAGTAAAACATGACATATTATTTCCTAACCATTCACAATGCTGGCTGAGGTACGTGTGGCTCAGTTGGTAGAGCATGGCGCTTGAAACGCCAGGGTTGTGGGTTCAATTCCCACGGGGGGGCCAGGGTTCAATTCCCATGGGGGGACCAGGATGAATATGTATGAACTTTCCAATTTGTAAGTCGCTCTGGATAAGAGCGTCTGCTAAATGACTTAAATGTAAAAATGTAAATGTACGAGTAAAACATGACATATATGACATATTATTTCCTAACCATTCACAATGCTGGCTGAGGTACGAGTAAAACATGACATATTATTTCCTAACCATTCACAATGCTGGCTGAGGTACGAGTAAAACATGACATATTATTTCCTAACCATTCACAATGCTGGCTGAGGTACGAGTAAAACATGACATATTATTTCCTAACCATTCACAATGCTGGCTGAGGTACGAGTAAATCATGACATATTACTTCCTAACCATTCACAATGCTGGCTGAGGTAAATCATGACATATTATTTCCTAATTGTAAAAAATGGCAAGGCTTTATCTCAGTGGGCTTTTCCATTGTTGAGGAAAGCAGGAAGTGTTGTGAGTAACAGAACTGCCTGAGATGTGGGGGAAGGGAATCTGCTCACTGATTGGCTGTAGTGACAAGGGTCTCTCCAAAAAGCTATCACTATTCCAACTGACATGTCAAATTCTCCCCCAAATCTACCACTAATAGGCCAAGCCTCCACAGACCCTGACTTGTATTGACAAACAGATATGTCATTTAAACCTGCTGTAGATGTTATGCCTTTGTACAGATCTAGGATCAGTTCGTTTTATGTGCTCTCTAACACAGACAGTTGTTCCTGCTGTAGATGTTATGCCTTTGTACAGATCTAGGATCAGTTCGTTTTATGTGCTCTCTAACACAGACAGTTGTTCCTGCTGTAGATGTTGTGCCTTTGTACAGATCTAGGATCAGTTCGTTTTATGTGCTCTCTAACACAGACAGTTGTTCCTGCTGTAGATGTTATGCCTTTGTACAGATCTAGGATCAGTTCTCCTCCACAATGCATTTACAGTACCGGTCAATTGTTTGGACACACCTACAAATTCAATGTTTTTTCTTTATTTTAACTATTGTCTACGTTGTAGAATAATAGTGGAAACGTCAAAACTATGAAATAACTCATATGGAACCATGTAGGAACCAAAAAAGGGTTAAACAAATAAAAATATATTCTATATTTTATATTCTCCAAGTTTATCATTTTAAAAGGCTAATTGATCATTAGAAAATCCTTTTGCAATTATGTTAGTGTAACGGATGCGAAATGGCTAGCTAGTTAGCGGTGGTGCGAGCTAGCAGCCTTTCAGTCGGTTACGTCACTTGCTCTGAAACCTAGAAGTAGTGGTTCCACTTGCTCTGCAAGGGCCGCGGCTTTTGTGGAACAATGGGTAACGACGCTTCGTGGGTGACTGTTGTTGATGTGTGCAGAGGGAGAAAAATCTATATCTCAGACCGTAAAAAAAAAAAAAATATTAAGATGGACAAAATAACACAGACATTGTGCAGAGGAAGATTGGAAAAAAGTGTTATGGACAGACGAATCTAAGTTTGAGGGGTTCGGATCACAAACAAGAACATTCGTGAGATGCAGAAACAATGAAAAGATGCTGGAGGAGTGATTGACGCCTTCTGTCAAGTTCTGAGGCGGTTGATCCACTTCCATCGCTGACACGTGGAAGCCGAAGGGGGGGGGGGGGGGGATGGGTGCACTCCACAGCATTGACGCGCGGGCCAGGGGGTTCCGGGCGCACCCGGCCAAAGTTGTAGACCCCATGGTTGCCCACTTGTAGAAATGCCCGTTGGTTGGGCTTAAAACCGTCCGTCCGTTGGTTTAAGGGATGGTTAAGGTTAGGGTCAGGGTTAGAATGGTTAGGGTTAGGGTTAGGGTTGGAGTGGTTAAGGTTAGGGTTAGGTTTAGGGTTAGAATGGTTAGGGTCAGGGTTAGGGTTAATGTTTGGGTTTAGAATGGTTAAGGTTAGGGTTAAGGTTGGGGTTAGGGATTAGAATGGTTAAGGTTAGGATTAAGGTTAGGGTTAGGGTTAAGGTTATGGTTTAGAATGGTTAAGGTTAGCAACTTAGGAGTTACTTGCCATCGGATCCTTCTTTTTTGGCTCCACGTTGTCTATGTATTTACTTCCGTGTCCGTCAGTCTTTTTGTCCTGGATGTTTTCCAAAGTTGTAGACCCCATGGTTTCCCACTTGTAGAAATGCCCGTTGGTTGGGCTTAAAACCGTCCGTCCATAGGGTTAGGGTTAGGGTTAGGGTTAGCGTCCGTCCATAGGTTGAAGGAATGGTTAAGGTTAGGGTTGAGTTTAGGGTAAGCGTTAGAATGGGTTAGGGTTAGGGTTAGGGTTAGGGTTAGGGTTAGGTTCAAGGAAAAACAGACGAATCTGATATGCACTGGCACAGGCAACCCCTTTAGGATAAATGGTTTAGACTATTGTATCCAATACTTTCATGACTAGAGATCCCAGTAACCGTCCCAATTAGGGTAGGTGTTGGATCATTGTGGCCAACAAACAAATCAAGACAATAAGAATACTCAAATATGTATAAATAAAAAGATGTGTTTAAACAAAGGACCAAAACCAGGATTTACAATTATAATCTAAATAAGATATCCAGGATTTACAATTATAATCTAAATAAGATATAGGTTAAGAACCGGGGATTCCAAATTAAGAAATAGAGGCCAGGGGCTCAACTCAGGGCTATGGTCTAAGATTTAAGGTTAGGCCTGAGGGTCCAGGTTAGGGTTGGAAATTAGGGTTACGACTTGGGAACTGGGGGCAAAGGTGAGAGTTCAGGTTAAGTTACGGTTGGATTTAGAATTAGAGTATAGGTCAGGGTTAGAATAGGATCAAGTATGGAGGGAAAAAAAGGTTAAGGTTAGGCATGAAGATCTCGGGGTTAAGGTTAGGATTAAGATTAGGGTTAGGCTTAGGCTTAGAGTATAGGTCCAGAAACCTAAGATCAAGTATGGGGGAGCAAGGGTTAAGGTTAGGCATGAATATCTCAGGGTTAAGGTTAGAGTTTTACGGTAAGGAGAACCACCCAATAAACTAACAAACAAATAAATTAATAACTAAGAAAAGACACACATAAGTGTTTGCAGGCAATGGCTATTTAACCATGTAAAAATCATACCACACTGGAAAATAGAAGTGCTTTAAACTCAATAAGTGCTATAGAAATCTCCACAAAAATCTCCAAACAATACATGCATTAAAATCATGCCACACGGCCAAAAAAACTTTTTTTCAAAAGTATAAAATTAAGTGCCATCGTATTCATAGTCCGTATACAAACAATATAAAAATAAAAATAAATTGACATTTGAAATAGGGGCTCTCCCACCATACCCTACTACCTCCCCCACCCAATCCTCCATGTCACTGTCCTGGAACGGCCCCTTCCCATCAGGAAAATAAGCCAAAATAAATTTAGTATTTTTCATTTAATATTTTTCATTCAGACCCTTAGGATCTATTGTATTGAGACGCGCAATCAAAATTCTTTCCCTCCCCCGTCGTTGTGTCCTGGGCCAGCTCCCATTTGTTTCCAGCCCATGTATCAAAACCCTGTTCTCCCCCTACATGTTTAAATTATCCAGCCAAGAATTAAAGATCATATTTGCTGTTTCAGATGTCCAATGTACTGGATCACGTGGCAGTGTGTGAAACCTAAGTTTACTTATCTCAGGTAGATAGTTGCATTGCTCTAGGATTTTTTGGTTAAGTTGGTCCAAGAGTGACTGTTGTTGTTTGTCTAAACTGTCTGAATAGTTAATGATGGGCACGTAGAGTATGGCATTCGGAAATTTACTTTCCGCCATTTTTAGCAGTTGTTGAAGTTGCTTCCAGGAGGTCAACGCTAGCTGTTTCGCCAGACAATTGTTTAAACCCCCCGATAGTACCACCTTCTCCACTATTGGGTGTTGTTCTAACTTTTCTACTACCCCTTTTAGATGGTGGAATGTAGCACCAGGGAAGCTATCTGCCTGCACTCTAGGGTCAGTAAATCTAGGTATCCGTGAGATATTAGAGTCTCCAATTATCACAATTGGTTTTTTAATTGTCAGTTCCCAATCCCAAATTTTCCTAATAGAATTTGGGTGTCTAACTGGTTCAACGGAGATAAAAATAGGCTCCCTGAAGAAGAAACTCCTGGATTCACTTCGGCTGTAACAGATCCCAATGTTTTACTCTGACCTGGTTCAGCAGATGGTAGCCCCGAAGAGAACAGCAGCGGGAGGACCGGAGCGGCCGCCACTTGGGACTCCCCGGGGGGCTCAGACAAGGACTTATTCAAGGAAGATTCCAATTTGTCGTCACTTATCATCATATGTTCATCCCCCTCCCGGGTCCCAAGGGCAGCCCCACACGGGTCCCGCTCCCCTCCAACTCCGGGGACCTCCTGGCCAGAGTCAGATAGAGAGGAAATAGTATTACTGCATGTTAAAATAACATTACTATATAAGAGCCTCTTAGGGCTATGAACCAAAGCAGCATTCACCTGTGTTTGTTTCCCAATATCCACCCCACCTGGCACTAGCTCTGTGGTTAGTGGGTCTCCAGCAAGTACTTCGGGTCTCGGGGAATGTATATCAGCCATGACTAGACTAGTTTTCCCCTGTCCCAGCTCTAGAGCTGGTAGACTGGGAGGCCTCCTAGGGGGGTTAGGGTTAGGGTTAGGGTTAGGGTTAGGGTTAGGTTCAAGGAAAAACAGACGAATCTGATATGCACTGGCACAGGCAACCCCTTTAGGATAAATGGTTTAGACTATTGTATCCAATACTTTCATGACTAGAGATCCCATCAACCGTCCCAATTAGGGTAGGTGTTGGATCACTGCAACCAACAAACAAACTAAGACAATAAGAATACTCCAATATGTATATATAAAAAAAGATACGTTTAAACAATGGACCAGAACCAGGATTTAAAATTATAATCCAAATAAGATATAAATTAAGAACCAGGGATTCCAAATTAAAAAATAGAGGCCAGGGGCTCAGCTCAGGGCTGTGGTCTAAAAATTAAGGTTAGGCCTGAGGGTCTAAGTTAGGGTTGGAAATTAGGGTTACGACTTGGGAGCTGGGGGTAAAGGTGAGAGTTCAGGTTAAGTTACGGTTAGGGTTAGAATTAGAGTATAGGTCAGGATTAGAATAGAATCAAGTATGGAGGGAAAAAAAGGTTAAGGTTAGGCATGAAGATATCGGGGTTAAGGTTAGGATTAAGATTAGGGTTAGGCTTAGGGTTAGAGTATAGGTCCAGAAACCTAAGATCAAGTATGGGGGAGCAAAGGTTAAGGTTAGGCATGAATATCTCAGGGTTAAGGTTAGGGATTTACGGTGAGGAGAACCACCCAATAAACTAACAAACAAATAAATTAATTACTAAAAAAGACAAACATAAGTATTAGCAGGCAATGGCTATTTAACCATGTAAAAATCATCCCACACTGGAAAATAGAAGTGCTTTAAACTCAACAAGTGCTATAGAAATCTCCACAAAAATCTCCAAACAATACATGCATTAAAATCACGCCACACGGAAAAAAACCCATTTTTTTCAAGAATATGAAATTAAGTGCCATTGTATTCATAGTCCGTATACAAACAATATAAAAATAAATCCATAAATAATTGGATAAATTGGCATATATAATGGGCGGCTCTCCCACCATCCCCCGCTACCTCCCCCACCCAATCCTCCATGTCACTGTCCTGGAAAGGGCCCCTTCCCATCAGGAAAATAGGCCAAAATAAATTTAATATTTTTCATTCAGGCCCTTAGGATCTATTGTATTGAGACGCGCAATCCAAATTCTTTCCATCCCCTGTCGTTGTGTCCTGGACCAGCTCCCATTTGTTTCCAACCCAAAGATACTCAAACCCTCCACTGCATGTAGGCCAAAATGCAAGTACAATACCGTACTCTTACTACCTTTAGCCATATAGTATAGATGTTGTTTTAGTCTGGCAAGTAGTGTATTGTTTGTTTCTCCTATATAAATCTTTTGGCACAATTTACACTTGATCCCGTAGATCAAGTTTGCAGTGGACAATTCGAGCCTCTGTCTTATAGGGAACCCCTGTCCGGAGAAGGCATTAGCAATATATTTGGGTCTCCCCAGATATTTTTCAAATTTATTAGGTGCCTCTTTCTTCTGGAAGGCAGCGTGGACTAACCTATCTCCGAGGTTTTTGTTTCTTCTGTAGGCTGAGATTACTTCACAGTCCCCCAGTCCTTCCACCGCTTGTTGGGCTTCCCTGAAATTAGACCTCAAGGTCCTATTAAGTCCACCCAGGTTCCCAGAGTATGTTATAATAAAGGGTATCAAATTGTTTGTTTTTACCATTTTCTTGTAACCCCCTTCCCTGCTAAATAATTCTGCTACCTCTGCCTTTATCCCCCTAAGGAAGCGTTTGGAATATCCCCGTGGCCCCAAAGCTCTAAAAAGGATGGTTGTGGCCTCCTCCACGTGCTCACCCAATGTACAGATTCTATTGAACCGGATCAGCTGAGATTTAATGATCCCTCTAAAAGTATGTTTTGGATGATAACTTGTTTTATGTAGCACGGCATGCCTATCGGTCTCTTTGAAGAAGACTTTCGTGGCCAATGGTTTAGTTAGACCATCTGAACATCCAAAGAAGACCTGAGTGTCCAAAAATTCTAGTTTTTCCCTTTGTATATTATGAGAGGTTCTAATAGCAGGATGATGTGTATTGAGGGTTTCCAAAAAACACTCAAAATCCTGCATAGAATTCACCCAAATTCCAAAGATGTCATCCAAATACCTGAGATATAGTAAGGGAAGGGTCTCACATTTAAGAAAAGCTGTCTCCTCCCAAAAACCCATATATAAGTTGGCAAAGGCTGGAGCAAACTTCTTGCCCATGGCAGTGCCATGGATCTGAAGATAAAACTCATCATTAAAACTGAAGTCATTCCTCAAAAGACTCAATTCCAACAGATCTAAGATTTCCTTATCCGGGCGCTGAGGGTCAGGAAACCTATCCAAGGCTTGTTTTACTGCCCGCAGTCCCAAAGAAGTTTCAATATTTGTATATAATGAGTTAATATCCACAGAGAATAAGAACGCCCCTAGTGGTAGTTCGAGACCCTTAAGTTTGTCAACAAAATCATATGTGTCCTTAACATAGGAGGCATGCTTCTGGGATAGCGGATTGATAAAATAGTCAATGTATTCAGCGATTCGATACGATTCCGATCCACAGTCACTAACGATTGGGCGGCCACTAGGGATCTGAAAGGGCACAGGCCACTCTTCTAGAGGTTTGTGAATTTTTGGAAGAAGATAAAATTGTCGCGGTCGTGGTATCTCAGGGCCCAATAGGTAAGTATATTGTTTGGAAGTAATAAACTGCTTTTCAAGCAGTTCCCCCAATATCCCCTTGATCATGTTTTGGGTCTCAGATTGGATAGAGTGGTCTAATAGAACATAATTTTTCGCATTGTTCAATTGCCTGTTGGCCTCCAACAAATACTGTACTCTGTCCATGATTACAATCTGTGATCCTTTATCCGCAGGTTTAATAACTATACTCTGGTTGGATCCCAACGATTTAATAATGTCTAGCTCCAATTGCGTACTATTCCCCTTAGTGACTGGCCCAGGTCGGAACCTCCTAAATGCATCCAGGTCCTTCCTAATCAATGTTTGGATGGGGGGAGATACCGATTGTACTCTAGGTTCCCAAACCGAGGGATCTATAAAAGGCAAAAAAGGGATATCAGTTTCATAATTAAAATAATCCAACAATTTTAACCTCCTCTGGTATAGGTGTAAGTCCCTGCGAAGCTCCATCCTGTCCAGTATTCCCGGAGTGGGGATAAAAGACAATCCCCGTTCCAATACCTTTCTTTCCATCTTAGAGAGTCTATATGAGTGTGAGAGATTAGTAATATTGGAGTGTGGAGCTGTATCAAGACACTGTTCTCCCCTTACATCTTTAAATTATCCAGCCAAAAATTAAAGATCATATTTGCTGTTTCAGATGTCCAATGTACTGGATCACGTGGCAGTGTGTGAAACCTAAGTTTACTTATCTCAGGTAGATAGTTGCATTGCTCTAGGATTTTTTGGTTAAGTTGGTCCAAGAGTGACTGTTGTTGTTTGTCTAATCTGTCTGAATAGTTAATGATGGGCACGTAGAGTATGGCATTCGGAAATTTACTTTCCGCCATTTTTAGCAGTTGTTGTAGTTGCTTCCAGGAGGTCAACGCTAGCTGTTTCGACAGGCAGTTGTTTAAACCCCCCGATAGTACCACCTTCTCCACTGTTGGGTGTTGTTCTAACTTTTCTACTACCCCTTTTAGATGGTGGAATGTAGCACCAGGGAAGCTATCTGCCTGCACTCTAGGGTCAGTAAATCTAGATATCCGTGAGATATTAGAGTCTCCAATTATCACAATTGTTTTTTTAATTGTCAGTTCCCAATCCCAAATTTTCCTAATAGAATTTGGGTGTCTAACTGGTTCAAAGGAGGTAAAAATAGGCTCCCTGGCAGGTAGATTAATCACTGGGGAAGAAAGAACTACTGGATTCACTTTGGCTGTAACAGATCCCAATGTTTTACTCTGACCTGGTTCAGCAAATGGTAGCCCCGAAGAGAACAGCCGCGGGAGAACCGGAGCGGCCGCAACGTGGGACTCCCCGGGGGGCTCAGACAAGGACTTATTCAAGGAAGATTCCGTTTTGTCGTCACTTATCATCATATGTTCATCCCCCTCCCGGGTCCCAAGGGCAGCCCCACACGGGTCCCGCTCCCCTCCAACTCCGGGGACCTCCTGGCCAGAGTCAGATAGAGAGGAAATAGTATTACTGCATGTTGAAATAACATTACTATATAGAAGCCTCTTGGGACTGTGAACAAAAGCAGCATTCACCTGTGTTTGTTTCCCAATATCCACCCCACCTGGCACTAGCTCTGTGGTTAGTGGGTCTCCAGCAAGTACTTGGGGTCTCGGGGAATGTATATCAGCCATGACTAGACTAGTTTTCCCCTGTCCCAGCTCTAGAGCTGGTAGACTGGAAGAACTCCTAGGGGGGCTCCTTTTAGAAGTGTTTTTAGTGCCACCATTAACTAGTCCACTGGCCGGCCTACCATTTCCCATTCCCTCCCCATTACTGGGAGCTGGACACAGGACCGCGGACAAGGGCGGAAAAGCCTCCATAGTCAGCTGGCCTGGGTCTACCACCTCACTGGCACACACACTGGCCTTAGGAAGCAT